>NC_136886.1:32655892-32770892 GCF_949152265.1 Phoxinus phoxinus
CACACACACACACACACACACACACACACACACACACACTCCTTTTGAACTCCTCGTTAATAATCCATATTTATAAACAGCGGTTCCTCATAGAGATTTTAAGAAAGCTTCGCACCCCACTTCTTTCTTCTTCTTTTTCCCATTAAAAATCTAAATAGTTAGTAATGTGTTTTGTAAATAGAAATAAAAATACATTTCTCTCGTGATTAGCCTGAGACAGGAAAAATGTAGACAATATTTCATATTTCACAATATTATTGTTTTTAATGCCGCCTTTGTGAGCATAAGTGACCTCTGTCATAAAACATAATTTTATGTCACAAAACATTTTTTTTAAGTATCTTGCTATATAATTTTTTTTTGCTTTGCAGAATATATTCCCCCTATATATCTACACCATATCATCTCCCCCAGGGGCCGTTTCCCACATGCCGAGGAGCCGTTTACCGTTTAAGTGTGAACTACAAGACCCCTGTGGTGGCCTATTTACATGAGTTTTAAACGAAACAACCTTCTTTTGACAAATTGTGTTGCTCCATCAATATTCAGTATTACATAAATACATTTTGATCGTCATTATAACAAACAAAAAAGCTTAGCCTATGTTCTGGAACTTTATCCCTGTTGTACTTTGCAATTACAAAAATGTAACTGCAAAAAGAGCGTGCAATAGACCACACACACACACACACACACACACACAAACACAAAGAGCGAATGGTTAAACAGTTAGCGGTGCGAATCATTACAAAAGTGCATTATTATTAAAAGTGCTTTATTACTGCGGTGTTGTCATGCGGATTTACATCCTTTGTCAGAACGTAAAAATGCTTGTCTCACAAGTCTCTGTTTTATTTCTCGGTTTCATTCAGTGCTTTCTCACTTATCCAAACAGCCGGTTGGTTTTGATTCTTCTAATCTGTCCCTGCCGAGTCTCTCGGTACAGTAAGCATTTGAGAAAGCACTTATTGAGAGGGAAGGAGAAAGGCTTGAACCTCTCCTGAAGAGGTGAGCTCCATCTCCACTCGGGGCTTAAGTGACAGGTAAATTGCAAGTTAAGTGGGGAACACAGCCTTTTAACAAGAGGCTTCGAGCCGCTGCAAATCCTCCTTAGTCTCTAATCTGAATACAAAAGCTTGAGGCGGGGTGGATTAAATTTGACCCCTGAATGAGGTGTTTGTTCCAGCCGAGGAGCCACTTTAGCCGAGAGGAGCGAGCCAGGTTTACGTTTCCTTTTGTGCGACGCGGCCGCGTTTAAAAACAACAGGGCCACAATGAATTCTCTTCAGGGGCTCATTTTCCTCGGGACAAAGGAAAGAGTAGAGCCACCGGCTTCCCCCGCAGGCTCGCCTATTTAGACAACTCTAAAAGACTGTTTATTTAATTGGGGATGAAATGCCATAACGGGCTCTGCTATCGGTGGCGCAGGAAAACAAATCCAGCTTTCTTTGGCGACAGGCTGAAAGGGGAGAAGGGCTTCGGCGAGAGCAAGAAGGGGAAAAGCGCTTTTGGGTTGTCAACTTTTTAGAGGCTTAGAGTCAAACCTATCCGGGCTCAGGGAAGAGAAGTCGGGTGTTAGGGAGGCAAAATGACTCGTGATAGAAGGTGTTTGCGGCTCAAGTCGAGGGGAATCGTCTTCGCTCGCAGGATGAGGGTTGGACTAATTGATTCTCTGAAGTTTTCTGTCGTAGATTATGATTACAGGTACGACTGGATCCTTGAAAACACGCGTGCTCACACACACACACACACACACACACACCGTCAGGAAAGCGGTCTTACGGAATCAAAGGGAAGATGAGAGCTGCCAAACATAGCGTGAAAATACTGGGATAAGAGGATGTGAGAGTGTGTGTGTGTGTGTGTGTGTGTGTGTGTGTCAAGCAGGTGCATTAAGGGGTCATATCAAACCTTTTTAAATATGATTTAGCTTTTTCTTAAGGTCCACTAACAACATTAGGAAAGTTTTTTGCATCTAAAACAGTTTCAAATTAGTTGCATTACCATTTTTTTCAGCCTTCTCTCTCTGACCCCTAAATGTGCCATATTTTGCTGCTATAAAGCCTTTATATATTAATATACTGTATATAGGCTGCATTCATGAGATCAAAAATACAAAAATAAAGTAAAACAGTAATATTATGAAATATTATTACAATTTAAAGTAACTGTTTTATATGTTAATATATTTTAAAATGTAATATATTCCTGCGAATTTTCAGCATCATTACTCCAGTCTTCAGTGTCACATGATCATTCAGAAATCATTATAATATGTTGATTTGATGCTCAATAATCATTTATTATTATCTCAGGATTATTGGAATTGGTTAGAAATTGATTTGAATTACAAAACTTTTGTAACATTGTAAATTTCTTAACAGTCACTTTTTATCAATTTAGATCAGCTTTTCTGAGCAAAAGTATCTATCTATCTATCTATCTATCTATCTATCTATCTATCTATCTATCTATCTATCTATCTATCTATCAACATTTGCAACTTAAGTTTTCATTAAACGGGTCCTGCCTGTAAATTACTGTCCCAGGCTGTAAATTTCCACACTACTTTGTGCAAAAACCAAGTAAAATGTGAGGACAGAAGCAGAGGTGACACCGGCCAGGCTTTACACGGCCAGCCATGAAGCGTTAAGGCGTATATCCCGCTGTAAGCTGTCATATAAGAGAGTAAAATGGCTTGGTTATTGACCAAGACTTGTGCAGGCCCTGCGAGAGCCGTAACTCAAGCTCCCAGCATTCCCCTGCAGCCTCTGATCCTGTACAGTAATAATTGTACTCATGTCACGCTGGTAATTATCATTGATCTACAGAGAGCGGGTCAGACGCACTTGGAAGTGATTCATGCCTGACATGGGACGGTCTCCCTGTTTCTCAGCGGGTAACAACGGAGATGAAGCACTGTTAAGAGGACGTCTCTCCACCTGCACGTCCAGCATGAGACCGCGTAATAAAGCATAGCTCCTGTTTCTAAACCCAGACACTGACATTCACTCCTCAAGGCCACAAGATATCATTATCAAAATCATTACAGGAAACTATAAGACCATAAAATCCCAACTTTTCTAATCACAGACATCATTGAGATGAAAAGTGTTCATTTTGAGCTTGTGGTTATAGTGCTCTGAAGAATAAAGCACAAAAGCATGCTAGCCATAACTTCACATTGCAAGATTTATGAACAAAGTTGGTGAAACACATTAAGAGTGGCGTTTTCAGTCAATGTGAAATAATATTCATGTTATTCTATAAGCAAAAAATTTAATTTGGTTGATGCAGAAATGTAGCAGGACTGCACTGTAAAAAACATATTTTCATGATTTGTTATCACAAATTTTTATCTTTTCTCAAATCAACTTCGATAACTAATGTGGTGAAGATAACACTGTTTAATAAACTATTTTTCTTTGTATTAACTAAAAATTTTAATTACAATGAACTCAAAATTTTAAGGCAACAAGGTAACTTGCTTTTTTAAGTTAAACCAACATTTTCTTTTACAGCGTGGGTATATTTTCATTTCAAACAATCCCATATATAGTTTTAAAAGTGCATTATCTCATCCTGAAGATCGCTCAGCACACAGTTTGGACATGAAAATAAAGTGAAGCCAGAGCTTGTTAAATACATCAAACAATTACGTAAACACTGAAACACTGAGAGCTTGCGAGTTGGCATTGAATGGATTTGGAAAACTATGTGCACTCATTAGTGAAAAGCTAATTTTACTTATTTTCAAAAATGATAACTGCAGTTATGTAATGTAATGTAATATCTAATGTAAAATCATAACAAGTGAGTGTGGAATTGCAGTCAAGCCAACCTGATCTCATGAGAAAACTTAAGATTTCATACGATGAGATTCGTACAGAAACATAAAACTTCAAAGATGATGGTGACTGTCAATCAGTGTTCAGCGTTAAATAATGTAATATATATATATAAAAACTGTTTATAAAGCCAACGTGAGCATGACTATTTTTCTTCCATAACAGGCAAATTTTGCATAAAAGATGTGTAATCTGCAGATTTTATATAAAATAATATTGATTTTAAGGGAAACCGGTACATGTTCACTCTGTTATTTTATGTTTATATTAGCATTATTTTTTCATTTTTATATTGTATTATTTCTTTCTTTGTATTTTACAGTGTTTTATCTAATCCATTTGAAATTGTACAGCACTTTGGTACACTATGTTTTTTAAGGTGCTTTATAAATAAACTTTGATTTGATTAAGTGTCGAGAGTTATGAAAGGGCAATCACTTAATATTCTGTAATAATCTGCAATACAAATTTCCTCTGGAATGGAATGAATATGAAAACAGCGCAACGTCTTAATTTCCCCTATTTAATGAATCAGATGAATGTGTCTTTGCATTTCAGGCCTCCTGTTGACAGCGAGGGAAAAACCAATTGTGTGTGTGTGTGTGTGTGTGTGTGGAAAGGGAGGAGGTGCAAGGTTGAAGGAGGTGAGATTGAGTGAGCGGGCCAGACAATCAGTTTTCTTTTTTGCGGCCATTGGAGCGAGGGGTGTGCATGTCACCATCAGACAGAACCCCATTTCCAGCGATTAAGCCCTCTAAAAATATTCCATTTGTCAGTGTCACGGCCCCGACACACTGCAGCCACTCATCCGTGTCTGTTGACTATGTCGCCCTGCAATTTACATCAGCCACTGACAATATTATCTCACTGATAATGTCCTACGGCCTCCTGGCTCCATCATGTGTGTGTTCCAGCGCTCACGGCCCGTACTTGCTCTGCTCACAAAGTCTGCTTGTAAGGTTGACTGGTGGTTTGTTGTCAAAATTGGTATAAAAAAATACTAAAAGTCACTGCTTTTTATTAGGCTTTGATATGATTGTTGTTAGCAATGTTGTAGCATGGTGTTCAACTGATTTCCCATGGAATTAAAAGTGTTTACATAATCGAAAATGTCTATTTACATTTGCATATGCCAGCTGGTTTACTCTCCTTTCTAGTAACTGAGTATCCAGACTATGTAACATTTACATGATGCATATATGCATAGTTTATATGTATACAATATCAGAATATGACCAAATTCATATTGAAATATTCTTGCATGCAATTAATCGTTCATCTGATGGTTAAAGCTTTATAAAAAAAAAAGAGGTCATGGTTATTGGGATTTTTACTGCATATAAGGCATTATTTTACTGAATAAACAAGCTCATTTCCATTCTCTTTTGGAAATACTAGAAATGTAGGGAACGAGATTTGCTTACTTTAAAAAAATATATGTTTCAACTTAAAAAAGTAAGTGTTTGTGCTGCCTTAACATTTTAAGTTTAGTCAACTTAAATATCCAAGTTATTACACATTCACATTTCAAGTTGACTAAACATAAAATTTGAAGGCAGCATGAACACTTACTTTAAAAATAGTTTTTTTTTTTACAGTGATATAAAATGTAAAAAAGGAATAGTTGAGAAACCGTCAAAATTCAACGCAACCTAATGCTTTCTGATTTTTAGGTTCTCAACTTACATAGTCCCATTTTTCTAGATGAGCAGTGAAACCAGGGTTTTGCCAGGGTTGGCCCACATTGCAAGACACTGAAATACACAAGAGAACAGGTGAAATATATTTCCATCTTTATCTTCTGAAAATGTTCAGGGGAAAAAATAAAGTGTTTCTGTATTAATAGGAGTCCATTACGATCTCCTGATGGAAAACCCTCGCTGTCCTGCTCGCGTGTTTTCTCTCTCCTGACAGGTATACGGCGCTCGCCCTGACTTGATGACTAAACTCAATCACCTGTGACAGAGTTGATTTGATGTCACTTGCCAGGTCTCTCCATTTGTTTGAGCACTTAAGAGGTAATTGTGTGACATCCTAGAACGACGACTTGCTCCAGGAGAGCACGCTGGAGCTGATGAACCACACACGGGGTGGAAGAGTGAAGCTGTTATTAATGACATCTATTTTCTCCAATATCCACTGGGAGAGGCGGAGAACGACAGCTATACTGGAAGAATTGTCATAGTTCATAACAACTATCAAACATACATATTAAGGTCATATTAAAGATCATGTTATTTACTAAACTTCATGTCGTTCCAAACCCACATGTTGCTAGTTTTTCTGTGGAGCACAAAAGTATAATTAAAGGGACAAATCTGTAAGAATTTTTATGTATGAACACTTTTTTTATTCCCAATCACCTTCCCAGACTTCTAAGTTGCCTATGAAAGCCTGCACTGAATTTTATATGAAATAAGTTTTTGCCTGGAAAATCAAAAGGATGTGACTTTTACGCGCGCTCCCGAGTGCCTCTCGTTCAAAGACACGTGAAATAAACGCATACAGTGTTCACTTCAGTATAAACACTTAAACTGAAAGCCATTCTGTAGACTGTGTGATGCAAACTTGAAAAAGAAGAGGGATTAATAAACTCACATAGGCATGTAGTCTCAAATATACTTAATAATCAAACCAGAGCCCGTCTACGGAGAGCCTGGCCACTCCCTATCAAGTCCTATTGTACCGAATTTTGGTTGTAGTTCCACCAGAGTTCCACTGGGGGTGATCGCCCGAGTGTAAAATGAATGGGAGTCTATGGAGCTAGACGGCTAAATTTGTCTCTTTCACCCGATTGCCGTTGAGAAATCTCAGATTTGATTGTACGTTTTGAAAGTTCAACATGGGTTATAAATCGAAAGTTGAATGAACGAGTACTTATGTCCTTTCGATTTCTTACAGATTGAGTTGTTGTTGCCCATAACACGCTAGCATTCTGCTAATGAACGCTGATTGGTCAGTGAAGGACTGATTACGACCAGAGATACCGCTTGATGGCATCGTGGCGTCCAAAGCGGGACCAGAATGTCTTCTAGCTAAAACTCTTCTAGCACGTGTGTTTACCTGTGTCCACTGTGTTGTGTGTTTACCTGTGTCCGCTGTGTTGTGTGTTTACCTGTGTCCGCTGTGTTGTGTGTTTACCTGTGTCCGCTGTGTTGTGTGTTTACCTGTGTCCGCTGTGTTGTGTGTTTACCGGTGTCCGCTGTGTTGTGTGTTTACCGGTGTCCGCTGTGTTGTGTGTTTACCGGTGTCCGCTGTGTTGTGTGTTTACCTGTGTCCGCTGTGTTGTGTGTTTACCGGTGTCCGCTGTGTTGTGTGTTTACCTGTGTCCACTGTGTTGTGTGTTTACCTGTGTCCGCTGTGTTGTGTGTTTACCTGTGTCCACTGTGTTGTGTGTTTACCTGTGTCCGCTGTGTTGTGTGTTTACCTGTGTCCACTGTGTTGTGTGTTTACCTGTGTCCGCTGTGTTGTGTGTTTACCTGTGTCCACTGTGTTGTGTGTTTACCTGTGTCCGCTGTGTTGTGTGTTTACCTGTGTCCACTGTGTTGTGTGTTTACCTGTGTCCGCTGTGTTGTGTGTTTACCTGTGTCCGCTGTGTTGTGTGTTTACCTGTGTCCGCTGTGTTGTGTGTTTACCTGTGTCCACTGTGTTGTGTGTTTACCTGTGTCCGCTGTGTTGTGTGTTTACCTGTGTCCGCTGTGTTGTGTGTTTACCTGTGTCCGCTGTGTTGTGTGTTTACCTGTGTCCGCTGTGTTGTGTGTTTACCTGTGTCAGCTGTGTTGTGTGTTTACCTGTGTCCGCTGTGTTGTGTGTTTACCTGTGTCCGCTGTGTTGTGTGTTTACCTGTGTCCGCTGTGTTGTGTGTTTACCTGTGTCCGCTGTGTTGTGTGTTTACCTGTGTCAGCTGTGTTGTGTGTTTACCTGTGTCCGCTGTGTTGTGTGTTTACCTGTGTCCGCTGTGTTGTGTGTTTACCTGTGTCCGCTGTGTTGTGTGTTTACCTGTGTCCGCTGTGTTGTGTGTTTACCTGTGTCCGCTGTGTTGTGTGTTTACCTGTGTCAGCTGTGTTGTGTGTTTACCTGTGTCAGCTGTGTTGTGTGTTTACCTGTGTCCGCTGTGTTGTGTGTTTACCTGTGTCCGCTGTGTTGTGTGTTTACCTGTGTCCGCTGTGCTGGTTGTTTACCTGTGTCCGCTGTGTTGTGTGTTTACCTGTGTCAGCTGTGTTGTGTGTTTACCTGTGTCCGCTGTGCTGGTTGTTTACCTGTGTCCGCTGTGTTGTGTGTTTACCTGTGTCCGCTGTGTTGTGTGTTTACCTGTGTCCGCTGTGTTGTGTGTTTACCTGTGTCCGCTGTGTTGTGTGTTTACCTGTGTCCGCTGTGTTGTGTGTTTACCTGTGTCCGCTGTGTTGTGTGTTTACCTGTGTCCGCTGTGTTGTGTGTTTACCTGTGTCCGCTGTGTTGTGTGTTTACCTGTGTCAGCTGTGTTGTGTGTTTACCTGTGTCCGCTGTGCTGGTTGTTTACCTGTGTCCGCTGTGTTGTGTGTTTACCTGTGTCCGCTGTGTTGTGTGTTTACCTGTGTCCGCTGTGTTGTGTGTTTACCTGTGTCAGCTGTGCTGGTTGTTTACCTGTGTCCGCTGTGTTGTGTGTTTACCTGTGTCCGCTGTGTTGTGTGTTTACCTGTGTCCGCTGTGTTGTGTGTTTACCTGTGTCCGCTGTGTTGTGTGTTTACCTGTGTCCGCTGTGTTGTGTGTTTACCGGTGTCCGCTGTGTTGTGTGTTTACCTGTGTCACCTGTGTTGTCGATGCCTCAAGAGAAAAGAAAGTGCAGAGCGAGAAAACACCAAAGTGCCTGAAGGATTGCCGTAAAGCAGTATCTCTGGTCGTATGATGTGTATGACGTCATTGACATTTCAAAAGACTTTTTAAAGCAAATAAGTGACTCTAAAAAAATCTAACACCCAGCCATGTGTAATTTCTTTGCATCTCCTTTCGAATACAACATTCAAATTACTAGACAAAAAATTATATCCTGAGAAAAGTGGATTTTGAGGGGTATAGCTCTATAGACCTCCATTCATTCTGCACTCGTCCTGTGAGCGCCCTCATGTGGAGCCAGAGTGGAACTGCAACCAGTCAGAAGCCGGAAGTGTAGCGAGAGTGAAATTTCTCCCTTTATTAGACATTCTCTGATCAAACTAACATAAAAGTGAAATCTTAATTAGCCTACCTCATCTGTCGACATGATGCCGGTGATTTGCAGAGCTGCTGCAAGCATATCCACATCAGATGCTTTCTTAACTGCTGTTTTCTACCGCTGACATTTTTTGTTCTGTGTTTATTTTGATATTGAGAGGAAAGAGCGCAGCACATATTTACATATTCATCTTCGCTGTCAGCATAGCAGTGTTTGGAGTCGAGATGTAGTACATTAACAGTAGACCACTGCAAAGGTAGGCCTATTTCCAACTTCTTTTTACATCTAAACAAAGAACGGAAAAAAAAACTTCACCGTGAGTTTGTCAACGTCCAGTATCATGTACGTTGCGCGTGCACGAGCAGTAAGTTGCTGGCTGCAGTTCACTTAACGGCCACAGATGTCGCTAAAAACAAGGGTTTCTGAATTCTACATACTGTATAGCCCATTTAATGACATAATGTTAATTTTTGAAGCTTTCATAATGTTTCACGGTTTTTTCTTTCAGTTTTTTACTTTCCCTAACACATTCTTCCCTCACATGCTCCTTGGTTTCCAGCCATATTATATTCCAGGATGAAGAATGATCGGATTAAACCTGCTCTTGACCCATCACCTCAATTGTTCAGCCGTTTTTGCCTCAGGCCAAAGAGAAACAAAACTATTTGAAAAGTCTTTGCAGTAAATCTGATGCGAATGGCCATGCATTGTTAGATTATTCAGACATGGTGCATTCACTGTGCTGTGCTTTCAAACACCAGGTTCACAGACATGCAATGAATGAGAATCTCCAATCTGCCTTTTCTACTTTTGCACAATAAAATTAGTTCATTAGTGACCAGAGTTTAACTGTTGCAATGAAATCAAAATATTAGACTTCTATTATACTCGTGCATTCTTCAAATCAAGGTCCCATATAAAAACAAACACATTTTTTTCTTCTTTTTTTTAGCACAAAAGGGTTTATTCATTTAAAAAATGTATTATTTACTTAGATAATCCTAAAGGAAGTGGTTAAAAAAGTGGTTTTGAACACTATACCTCACATCTCTTTCATTGTGGACAAGGGTAAGAAGGGTAAGAAGTGTAAAAATATAAAGAATAAAGAAAGAATATGGTTTATAATTTGATTAATGATGTTAATGTTAAAGCATAAGAACTGAATCAGCTGTTTCTCCTTTCATTTCAAATTAAATAAGAAGGGGAGACCAGATTAGTTGGGGAAGTAACTTGTCACAAGAGCTGAAAAAAACTCATTTTTTAAGATTTTCCTGACGAGTAAATGATGAAAACGTACAATAAGTGCGTACATGATTTCCTATAACTATATGCATTGTCCCTATATGAAATCTCAAACCAATGCCAGTTTATTTTCCCATGCATGCCAAAAGGCTTTTCCTCGAAACGCTGCTCTGATACATTTGTTTGCTATCTCAGGGAGGGATTTCAAGAGATTCAAAGCTGATCAAGACACAAAAGCATATAGCGGATAAAAGACACTTAGGTAATTGGTTTAGAGCGGCTCTTCTGTGTGCTAAAACTCATCCTCTTTCTTCTCACTTTGTTTTCTTTTTTATCACAGTGACTTAACTGTGGAGAAGAGAAAGCAGAAGGGAAGACAAAGCTGGAAAGGGAAGAGGCTTTTAGGCTGAGGAGACGAGAGATCAGAAGCACTGAAGGCATCTCTGCTTGGGCTTTATCTGGAGCTGGGGGCAGTTGCCATTTCATTAGTTGTATCATGTCTCACATTAAGAGAATAAGGCAAATATATATATATATATATTTGGTACAGAAATTGGAAATTGTGACATGCTTACTCTCTATATATTTATTTTAAAGAACAATTTTCTAATTCATGAACAATTATTATAAACACGGTTCAAGAGTTTGGGGTCAGTAGGATTTTTTTTATTAATACTATAATTTTTATATTACTAAAAAAAAAATATTAGGAATGATGCTTTAAATGATAAAAAAAATTACAGTAAAGACAATAATAATGTTATATATTTTAAATAAACTGTTCTTTTGACATTTCTATTCATCAAATAATCAGTTGTTCTCACTAAAATATGAAGCAGCACAACTATTTTCAGCATTGATAATAATCATAAATGTTTCATGAGCATCAAATCATCATATTAGAATGATTTCTGAAGGATCATGTGACACTGAAGACTGGAGTAATGATGCTGAAAATCCAGCTTTGATCACAGGAATAAATTACACTTTAATATATATTCACATAGAAAACAGTTCTTTTAAATTGTAATAATATTTCACAATTTTACAGTTTTTACGGTATTTTTTTATCAAATAAATGCAGCCTTAGTAAACATGAGAGAAAATCATACTCCAAACCTTTGAGCAGTATACATGCATTTCAGTCCTCTTTACTGTTAACTGAGAGACTATGTATTCATTTTTAAAATAAAAAATATAATACAAAATTGTAATTATACTGTAGATGCAATAAACAAGTGCTTATCAAATGTGTGATACTTCATGGAGTTGCTGACATTTTTGATGTTGACATATTGTTCAAATAAGTTTGAATGACTTTTTATTATTTCTCTAAAATATGACAGTATATATTGCTACCATTAGATACTATATACATTTGAAATTAAAAACCTGATATCTCAACTACTTTTTACCAAAATGTATTTCTAATAAACACAACAAGACCAAAAACAATGCGTCTCTCTTTTTTTCCCTTGTCTTTCTAAAATGTGTGGTGGCAAACAATTTTCTATTACTGAATAAGACACAAACAGTATCAGTTGTCTTTAAAATGATTTATTCCCTTGCAAGGAAAGGTCAACAGTCATACAGCCGTACAGAGAGTGACAACAAGAGCAGGGCATCCTTCCATCTATATAGTTGTTCCTCCCTTGTTTCTCGTGGCTAAATGAAGATATGTCTTAGTCATAACTATATTGTTTAGATCTGATTATCATGAGTGGAGCCCGTCTGTCTCGATTTAGTCACATTACTTTTTGTCAAGTCACGTATACAAGGTCATACATTCAGGATATGTATTAACAATTCTTTGTTCTCATTTTACTATAATCTAATTACAATGAATATAAGAAAATACAAACATATTAAACAAATTTATTTGCTTTCTCAAATGTTTTGTGTATTTGGACTGAAATCTTCATTACATAAAATTGGTGTATCTGTGTGAAACACATGCAAACACGGTAGAGTCGTTCCTGATGTTCTCCATATGGAAATAACCTGTGAGAAAGGTGCTTACCGAGGACAGATAACAGCAAAGATGAGCAGCTATGGATTAGAGACTGGAGGCGATTATGGCCAGAAGGAGAGGTGTGTGTGTGTGTGTGTGTGTGTGTGTGTGTGTGTGTGTGTGTGTGTGTGTGTGTGTGTGGTGTTTGGAGGGAGGACTGATTCCACTGTGAGTCTGTAAGTGTGTGTCTGGGCTGCTGGATATAAAGGAATATTAATCTGGGTTTAGTACAAGCAGGACCCCACAAACGGCTCAAGCAAACAGAGCTTAGAGGAGGCCAAGCCTCACAGAAAGTCCTAAATCTTCACATTAGCTCCCCACGTTTCTTCTACTGAACCCATAAGCTCTTTTTCTAAAGGACATCACAAACAACTCGCAACCCCCCAGCACTACCCCTATACGCCAGCCCGCACCCTCGCAGACCCACGAAATCAAGACGGATTTCAGAATCCAAGATTGCTGGGAATTTATAAATCCAAGACCCGAGTGTGGATCGCTCGAGATTAGACGAACCCCCTCCCGTCCCAGACCCGAGGAGACAGGGAGCCTTCTTCTCCCAACGCATGTCCTACTTCTGCATCTGCGGCCACTGGGGAGGCAGGGGACACTTTATAAGGAGAAAATGAACGGCAGGTGCATTTAGACTATAACCTACATTCCCTTACTATTGCCATATATACACCTCTGTTCAGCTCGACAGCAGAGCCGATGGATGGACATCGCTTGGAAAATGATGAGTTCTGCACCAGTTTTATAGCTTTATAGGAGCTCGATACTCTATAATATCATGGTGAATCCTGAGACTTATGAATTCAGAAACTTGACAAATTTGAATATCGTGCAAAAGTTCAATTTAAAGCTGCAGTCCGGGCCCGGCACATTTTTGGGTTTAAAAATATCAAAAAATACATTTTTGAAAAAAAAACGTAACCAGCCAGTGTTCAAAACGATCTGCTTGCCTTACCTCGATTCAAAACGGTAAGCTTGTAATAATCATTTTAATTCCTGTGGTAGGCTACTGGTGGATTTCCGCGGGAATTTCGAGCATGTCTTTGCGTCATTACATCACTTCTGTACACGTAGAGAATGAGTCCCCGGCTAGCGTGTGTGGATGATGGAGGTGGAGATTTAGCTTAGCACTTGGTATGGCGGATCCCGAAAGTTTTAAAGCGACAATCACCAGTGACAACTGGAGATTCACCAGTTGTAAAACCGAAAGACTTCGGACTTCAGAGTGGCTACAGAAAAAATATATTTTTCACGTTTTGACGTGATATAAGCAATCGTTAGATTTAATCAGCATGATATAGCCTACAGCAATGCTTACCCCCACCCCCCGAATTTGGTCAGAACAAAAGTGAATGTTACTTACTTGTTTAGATGAGATTTCCCGATGAAAATTCTAATGTTGACACTTTCAAAAAGTATACTCTGAGATTGCTGATGACAGTACAGTATCCACACAGCGACGCGGCAGCGACAAGTTCTCCTCAATACATTGTGTTCATCCGCGCTATTTCATGCCGATTTACTACCCACGCACAGTTAATAATTCCGCGAATAACTGCAATTGCAGATTTCGAACAGAGATGGCGACAAAGATGAAAAACGACGGACTGCAGCTTTAACTTGAAAGGTGAAACTACAGACTCATTACATGCCAAGTGAGATATTTCAAGCCTTTATTTGTTATAATTTTGATGATTACGGCTTACAGCTTATGAAAACCCCAAATTCAAAATTAGAATATTGTGAAAAGGTTTTCATAAGCTGTAAGCCGTAATCATCGAAATTATAACAAATAAAGGCTTGAAATATCTCACTTTGCAATGTAGTCTATATAATATATTATTTTCACCTTTTAAGTTGAATTACTGAAATAAATGAACTTTTGCACGATATTCTAATTTTTCGAGTTTCACCTGTAATTTAAAAAATAATAATTATAAATATAAATAAAGTCTATAAAATATAATAAAAAAAAATCTGTCTGTGGTTTCAAGGCTGTGATGTTTTTTTTAATGTTTTTCTTTCATTTAGTATTAACAGCTTTTTTCTTTGTAATTGTTAATGAAAATGTTAATAAAGGAGTTTAATTCGGATTAAAATAGTAAAAAATAAAAAGTAGTAGGCCTATGCTTGATTTGGAGCTGATCCTTTATTCCCATCATTAAAATTCAGACATGTTTAAGTATTTAACATAATTGTACTTATTAATTGTTAATAAAAATGTTTTTGAAGATGATGCTTAATACCCTTAATTTATCTTTGTATTTGAAATAACTATTCTAATATAATTGAAATAAAACTTGTTAATATCATTTTAATATAGAACACCCTAGCAGCTGCATAGCAACACCCTGGCAACCACTCAGACCACACTATAGTAAAGTTGTGCAAATAGGCAAACACACTCACACTTTCAACATGTAAAAAGTCGATATTACGGCAGCACTATAGGAGTTAGAGTAGAGAAAGTGTGATGTTTGGGCTGCGGTGGCACAGCAGTCAGCAGGTAGGCGGAGGCGAAGGTGGGGGATTTAACTAGAGATACTAAACCTTATTCTGTCACCTGCAGTTCTCCGGCAGGGTGTAAACCAGAAGAAGCTGCTGTCCTGCAGAGTTTCATTAACCTGCCCGCATGTCTCTAAAACCCTGCTTTACGCTTAATCAAACTGCAGCCGCTGCAGCTTCAGCGCTTCACACGCTTTACCCAGCATGCACTGCAGGACACGTGTGTGATGGGACACAGTTTCAGTCCAATGAGGGTCATCTATAATAGGAGAGAGACAGGTCTGTACGATTATATAACAGGTCATTAATGCATTCCAGATCTTATTCTGATTGACAAAACAATTATTTACAGTAAAAAAAAATGGTAACACTATAAGGTCCCATTGGTTAATGTTAATGCAATAGCATGAACTAACAATGAGCAATACACTTTTTACAATATTTATTAATATTTTTTTACGTTATTTAACAACAAAATACAACTTGTTAGTTTATGTTAGATCAGGTCTATTAAATAATATTAAAGGGGTGGTAAAATGCCATTTTCACAAGATGTAAAATAAATCTCTGATGTCCCCAGAGTGTGTGTGGGGGAAGTTTTAGCACAAAATACCCCACAGATATTTTTATATAGCATGTTAAAGTGTCACTTTTTGAGGGTTTGCAAAAACGCACTGTTTTGTGCCTGGCCCTTTAAATGCAAATGAGCTGCTGCAGAGGGCGGGGTTTCAAGAGCTCACGTGTGTGTTAGCAGCTGCGATTACCTCACGCACACACACTAAAATGACAGAAACTGTTCTGCCTTTAATGTTAAAACGGAGTCAGACAAAGATGGAGAGACTCAAGAAGAAGTGACAACATGCAGAAGCAACAGGACGTCTCTGAATGGTTAGTTTATGCATTTATGTTGCTGATGTGGAGTTAACTATCTTCAATTAGATTAGAACTTTCTTTTATTAGCATATTCTGTCATGGTAATCTATAAATCGCTCTTATAGGAACTGTTGTGAGATGCACACAGAGTGACTTTCGATTGCATGTGAAAAGACGGATGCTAAAGTTTGAGCTGACTCACAAATGTGCTCGACTACAACAACTCTCCCTCTTCTCAACATGGACTGTGTGTTCAGGGGGCGGGGCTTATGTACACTTTAGGCTAATTGATGTCACTAACCCGGGAGGAATGTCGTGTAGTCCCTACCAGCCGTTTGTTGTAGTCCTTTTCTTTAAAACCAAATATCTCCCTTTGCTTTGAACTTTGAGCGTTGTAACTTTGCAGATGTTGTTTATACTCAAACAGCAACATTAGACACTAACTAAAGTTAGAAAAGTGAAATCATACTTTTTAACAGATTCAGCTTTCGATTTCAATTCTGTATGGTAGATTAAATTATGCTTTAGAAATATTTGTTCATTGTTAGTCCATGCAGTTAACCAGTGATAACAAATATTATTATAACTAGAAATATTGGATAGATAGATAGATAGATAGATAGATAGATAGATAGATAGATAGATAGATATTAGATTGATAGATTGATTTTAGTTGAGCTGATTTAGGCCAAACCATGCAAAATTATCAACTCAAAAAGACAAATGCAAAATAGCATACAAGCATGCATACTATGCTTACTGTCGGACATACAGCAATTGCAAGTATGCTATTCCAATTTGAGCCAATTTTTTAACAGCTGCATATTATTTTTTATTATATCCACAAGAATGACAGACCTGCAATCCATTAGATGAGAACCAGTGATTCGCCTGAACCAGAGTCTTCTTAAGAGCAAAACTTTCAGACAACCGTCAGTCATTTTAAATATGATATCATTAAATATAATTTAGCATCCTGTCAAACGTTCAAACCAACCCATGTTCTTGTTAACAAATGAACAGGTTTCCCACATCCTCCCATCACGTTTATCAGGCCTGCGCTCCCTTCTTTCAGTGATGCTGATGCTGTGGACCCTGCGGCGCTGCAGTGGACGCTCGCACACATCAATCTTCCTCTGACACTTCATTTAGACTGCATTAATGTGGAATTAGGAGCCATTATGGCCATTGGCAGGCCTTGACAGTCCTGAAACGTGAGCAGTTATCCAGCCTCCTGGGAACCGTCGTGGATTTGAATGGCCCAGATCAAGCTGATCCAGCCCCCGCTACAAAGCTGAAGAAGTGATTTGATTATTTAGCTCCACATTTCCATTCAGCGCTGTCATCACTGTTTTCAGTCGGCTGAAGGAATGTGCAAGGATTTGTTTCTTTCTTTATTTGCTCTCTCTCTATTGAGCGTAAATGAAATGCTGGAATGACGTTATCAACCACACAAACTGTTTTGACAACAGTCGACATCCCAGTGCTGAACTGCTGATATCAATATAGCCTATAAACGTAATATGCAGGTAGGACGGGTGGGACATGTCCCCACCACTTTTTGCCAGGGTCAATATTGCATTACCTCTGTAAATCTGGATCGTTACTGATTGGCCACTATGTTGGATTAAAGTGGCGCTGTGCAGTTTTGCTCGCAGGTTTCTCTATAGAGCTCCCCCTACAGCTTCGGAATAGATATTTGACAACACTGTCGTAACTCGTTGGCGACTCTCAGATACCAGAGGCTAGTAGATCAACGACATCAAAGCAGACGGGATATTCTTTACAACGTCTTCTTCATTCGGGTTTGAACAGTGTGAGGGAACACAATAATGACAGAATAATGGCGGAACGCCGGCCCAAAGTTGCAAGTGTAGTTTTTCCGCTCGCAGGCGATAGGGGGGAAAAGGCGAGATGACCTCTATTCAACCCGAAAAAAGTCATATAACTATTCTAATGACTCCGAAGCGGTTCAGTTAAGGTAAATTAAAGGATTAGTTCACCTCAAAATGAAAATCTATGTGTCCTGATAATTTACTCACCCCAATGCCATCCAAGATGTTCATGTCTTTCTTTCTTCGGTGGAAAATAAATTACGTTTTTTGAGGAAAAAAAACGATCCCAGCTGAGGAATAGGGTCTTATCTAGCGAAACGATCGGTCATTTTCTAAAAAAGATAAAAATGTATATACTTTTTAACCACAAATGTTCATCTTGTGCTGGTCTGCGATGCGCCAGGCATTATGTAATCACGTTGGAAAAGGTCACGGGTCACGTCATCTGTCTAAGTTATTTGGCTGTGTACTCCGGTTCAAAAAGGTAGGGAAGGTCATCTAATTTTCTCCTTCAACTTCAAAATCGTCCGACATCTTTGTTTTAATTTGTGCGTGTTTTTTCGTGACCTTTTCAACGTGATGACGTAATACGCGGCACATCTCGGAGATGGTAAGACGGGCATTTGTGGTTAAAAAGTACATATATATATTTTTTTTAGAAAATTACAGATCGCTTCGCTAGATAAGACCCTATTCCTCAGCTGGGATCGTGCAGAGCCGTTTGAAACTGAATTGATTTGGACTTCAACATGTTGGTTGCGATTGAAATCCATTGTGTGGAGAAAAATCCTGAAATGTTTTCCTCAAAAAACTTAATTTCTTTTCCAGCGAAGAAAGAAAGACATGAACATATTGGATGGCATTGGGGTGAGTAAATTATCAGGAAATTTTCATTTTGAGGTGAACTAATCCTTTAAGCTAAAAAAAACTGCATAGTTTCCCTTTAAACATCGCTATATTACTGTAGGGTTTGGAGTTGCTCGGGGTGCACTATCAATATTTTCAGACCTGATTTTATTAATCAAAAACACTTACAAAATCACCTCTGAGACATCCAGTACCAGAGAGGTCGTTTGAAAAATAGCTAATGCTAGATAACAGCATTTTTTTTGTCGCTTTCAGTGACATTTCCGCCCCATCACCTGGTTAATTTCTGACCTTGCTCTCATGTCACAATTTAAACCGGGGCAGATTCGGCTTCACACTGTTTTCTTGCCTCAGTGCGACTCCTTTTGATTTGTCCGCTTGTGTGGCGTCTTCAATCACACAGTAATTAGGATTAAATAAGCAAAAGCTATATGCAAGAGCAAAAGCACATTATATGTCTACGCCACGAACGTGGCCCGTGTAAAAATAGCTCGCCACCCCGCGTGAAAGCCATATGAACGGGCGACTCGATAATCACATCACGGCTATCTTTCAGACGTGAATGTACGGGATGACCCTGTCCGCCTCTGCATTGGTGTGTTATTATAAATGCAGTGTGTTTCCCCCTCCTCCTCTCTCTGTTAGTGACCAGGCGAGTGAGAGGCACACCGATACTCCTTAAGGAGCTTTGCTCTTGGGAGGAAACCTAATCTTCTTTTTTAACGCCATCCCAAAGCTCCTCGCAGACTCTGAAAAGAAGGGGTGGAGTCGCGTGTTGAGTATCTCTGTCCCCATGAGACAGCGTCGCCCTGGCCATCACACTCCAGGGAATTATCCCTCTATACGCGGGGTAATAAATCCCTCCGGCCTGCCCCTGCAGCGCCTCCTACAGGGAGGGTGTTTATTCAGCGCGCTTGTTTGGTTTCTAAACAACTACATTGAGAGAAAAGACACACAGGCTGAATCCCAATTCCCATACTATCCATTGTATATAGTGTGCAAAGTTAGGTTTAGTGCATCCCCAAAAAGGATGCAAATTGCAAGCAACTTAATTATTCTAATTCCAATTAACCAGTTGACTATTTTATTACTTGAAAGGAGTATTTAACAAATCTGTTCACATGTGGTGAAAACAAGATTTCATATCTTTGAAAGAAATTAATATGCCTACTTTTATTCAGCAAGGAAACATTAAATTGAATCCTGAAAATCCAGAAAAACTTGTAGGCTATAGTTTCCACAACATTTTAATAACATTAAAAATAATCAGAAATGTTTCCTGAGCAGAAAATCATCATATTATACTGATTTCTGAAGGATCATGTGACACTGAAGACTGAAGCTGAAAATTCAGCTTTGATCACAGGAATAAATGTTTACAATATATTCTCATAGAAAACAGTTATTTTACATTGTAAAAAAAATTCACAATATTACTGATTTTACTGTATATATATATATTTTTTTTTTTTAATCAAAGCATTAAAAAATCTTACTGACCCCAAAAAATGTTGAACGGTGGAAATACAATAGCCAGTATTTTGGCAATAAGTGTTAATGTTTCTTAAAATTCGAAAAATACATTTGTTAATGTTTATCTTTAAGTTTAACCAATTTTTTTCTTTGTATTTTTCTCATTGAATAATGTATGTCACTCTGAAATGCGGGTTGCAAATAATTGTGATTGTTAAAGTAGGAAATTAAATTTTATGGATTATAGTTTTATGTAAACAAGTGGTCCCAAGTCTGGCATATACTCAAAATTACTTCTCCATCACCAGCAAATGATATGCTTTCAGTGTAAGAATCCAGCAATAGCACTAAATATTATTTTCTGATCTGGTTAAAGCATTTTGAAATGTCCATGAATGTTTTCCCTATAAAATATCTATTTTATATAATTTATAACTAGGCTACTCTTATGATGTTTATTCCACCTATTACCGTCAGGCAATAAATAGATCGGCCTAATATCTCCGTAAATAAATATTTTTATTTATACCGTTTTACGTACATAATGCATATTACACACTTGCCGAATAAAGCTCATTCTGTGATTCAGTAAAAATAGAAAGACAGACGTTCACAACACCAGCGTGTCTAAGACACGCGTACACAGTGCCGACAGATACAGACACAGCACACGGCTCTCTCGCTCTGTACAAGAGGTCACGGTAAATATTAACTCTGACAGAGCCGTGTGACAATCTCAAGCGGTTTCATGGGAAGAAGGTGTGAGAGATTACAGATCCAGAGATTCCTGTGAGGAGAGACGAGTGACATAACTTTTCATCTCACAAACTCCTGGACTGACTCTCTGACCTTCTCTGACACTATTCCCAAAAAACAAACGCACACTCAGCTCTTCTCTCTTCAGAAAGCACAGACTCTTGTGTACTTTACCCTTTACAGCTATTTAAG
The DNA here is from genome assembly GCF_949152265.1 of Phoxinus phoxinus. Lineage (NCBI taxonomy): Eukaryota > Metazoa > Chordata > Actinopteri > Cypriniformes > Leuciscidae > Phoxinus > Phoxinus phoxinus. The sequence goes on from NC_136886.1 coordinate 32,676,695, forward strand.
TAACTTGTTAGTTCGTCTCTTAAACATGCCGTGGTTGCTCTGAACATATGGCGTAAAGCTTTTGACCAGACATTTCTCGGCTGAAGATTAAAGTGACCATCCTTCTAGCATGTCTGCGTGAGAGAGAGTGATGCCAGCGCAGGTCAAAGTGAAGGCAAACTGCAGGTATTTTTAATGAAGGTGTGACATTCTGACAGGACCCTGATAATACAGTCCTCACACTAGCTTAAGACAGACAGGAAGTATATAAGGAATTTAAAACCAAAAGAATTAACCCAACATCTCTGACAGCTCTACCACTGTACCCTGGAAAGTATCAGATCATTTATTCTATTTCAAACACAGCGTTTTATAAGCTTAATGTGTTTTATCATGCATGAGTGCTAAAGTTTCAGAAAGCATGGTTACACTTTACTGACCGTGTGATGCATATAATTGTCATGGCATGGTTCAAAATAAATCTGAGAAACGGATCTATGGGCTAGCAGTTTTATTAAAGTAAACAAAAACAATCCAAAACACCAATCATTTTTTTATTTTTTTTAAACAAGGAGCCAAAAACCATATGATAGATGAGCACAGAAATTTGTCGCAAGAAACAGGTGCGACAAATCAATCAACTAATCAGTAATGGCAACCGAGGAAACACAGTGAGCTGAAAATACTCTAAATAAGTGAACAGAAACACAGAATCTCTAACAATAATGCACAATTTTTTAATTTTTTTATCAGTCCACCTGGAAGCAAAGTTGTGTTTATAAAGGCACAGTTTGCATTTTCCAGGTGCATCAAACATTTTTAGAGAAATTTTTGTTTCGAGGCACTTTCATATATTAACGAGATCTCCACAAGCCGGGCTGTGTATTCTGCTCTGGTGTGCCTGTGTGAAATGATCTCGCAAAATTGATACAAATGTAAAGTAATGTTCCATTTTACAAAACAATACATTTATACATGTATTGTAATCGTTAACCGGTTAATTATTAAAAAGTAGTGGAGAAGGGGTAGGATTGAATAAGCTTATGCTTCTTCCTACTCCTTTTCGGACATGTATAAGTTAAACATTTTTTTTTCTTTTAAAAAGGGAAAGAAAAGAAAAGAGGAAAGGAAAAAAGAAAAATAATTGTATCATTATTATTATGATTGTTATTTTTTTTTTTTTTTTTTTTACATGTTTGAAATAAAGCTTTTCATTCATTCATACAAAATGTTCAACCTTTTCTATTTTATGTACAAATGTAAACATTAAAGAACTTTCTGAGACTGATGGGATCTATGGGAACATAAGCACATTTTTTTATATTTATGACTCATTCATATAAAAAGAAGTTAATATTTTAAAATTTAGGTTTCCATTTGCTAACATTAGTAAGTTAACATGAACTAACAATGAAAATAAGATTTCCCCCCTTGGTGCGGATCTTTTGGGTGTGAATACAGAATACGGACCAAACAACCGTACCGAGACCCAGCTGATGTTCTCGGCCCGGTTCCAGCTGATGGTCTCGGCCCGGTTCCAGCTGATGTTCTCGGTCCGGTTCCAGCTGATGGTCTCGGCCCGGTTCCAGCTGATGTTCTCGGTCCGGTTCCAGCTGATGTTCTCGGCCCGGTTCCAGCTGATGGTCTCGGCCCGGTTCCAGCTGATGTTCTCGGTCCGGTTCCAGCTGATGTTCTCGGTCCGGTTCCAGCTGATGTTCTCGGTCCGGTTCCAGCTGATGTTCTCGGTCCGGTTCCAGCTGATGTTCTCGGTCCGGTTCCAGCTGATGTTCTCGGTCCGGTTCCAGCTGATGTTCTCGGTCCGGTTCCAGCTGATGGTCTCGGCCCGGTTCCAGCTGATGTTCTCGGTCCGGTTCCAGCTGATGTTCTCGGTCCGGTTCCAGCTGATGTTCTCGGCCCGGTTCCAGCTGATGTTCTCGGTCCGGCTGATGGTCTCGGCCCGGTTCCAGCTGATGGTCTCGGCCCGGTTCCAGCTGATGGTCTCGGCCCGGTTCCAGCTGATGGTCTCGGCCCGGTTCCAGCTGATGTTCTCGGTCCGGTTCCAGCTGATGTTCTCGGTCCGGTTCCAGCTGATGGTCTCGGCCCGGTTCCAGCTGATGTTCTCGGTCCGGTTCCAGCTGATGTTCTCGGTCCGGTTCCAGCTGATGTTCTCGGCCCGGTTCCAGCTGATGGTCTCGGTCCGGTTCCAGTTGGTGTTCTCGGTCCGGTTCCAGCTGATGGTCTCGGCCCGGTTCCAGCTGATGTTCTCGGTCCGGTTCCAGCTGATGGTCTCGGTCCGGTTCCAGCTGATGTTCTCGGTCCGGTTCCAGCTGATGGTCTCGGCCCGGTTCCAGCTGATGGTCTCGGCCCGGTTCCAGCTGATGGTCTCGGCCCGGTTCCAGCTGATGTTCTCGGTCCGGTTCCAGCTGATGGTCTCGGTCCGGTTCCAGCTGATGTTCTCGGCCCGGTTCCAGCTGATGTTCTCGGTCCGGTTCCAGCTGATGTTCTCGGTCCGGTTCCAGCTGATGGTCTCGGTCCGGTTCCAGCTGATGTTCTCGGCCCGGTTCCAGCTGATGTTCTCGGTCCGGTTCCAGCTGATGTTCTCGGCCCGGTTCCAGCTGATGTTCTCGGTCCGGTTCCAGCTGATGTTCTCGGCCCGGTTCCAGCTGATGTTCTCGGCCCGGTTCCAGCTGATGTTCTCGGCCCGGTTCCAGCTGATGTTCTCGGCCCGGTTCCAGCTGATGTTTTCGGTCCGGTTCCAGCTGATGGTCTCGGCCCGGTTCCAGCTGATGTTCTCGGCCCGGTTCCAGCTGATGTTCTCGGCCCGGTTCCAGCTGATGTTCTCGGCCCGGTTCCAGCTGTTCCAGCTGATGTTCTCGGCCCGGTTCCAGCTGATGTTCTCGGTCCGGTTCCAGCTGATGTTCTCGGTCCGGTTCTAGCTGATGTTCTCGGTCCGGTTCTAGCTGATGGTCTCGGTCCGGTTCCAGCTGATGTTCTCTGTCCGGTTCCAGCTGATGTTCTCGGCCCGGTTCCAAACCAACTCTGGTACGGTTCGAATTTCTGTCCAATGTACGGATGACCTTAGCACACGTGTGGTTTTTTTTACAAATTTAGGTTCACTTGCATAAAGGGCAGTGGGAAAGCCAACATTGTATTTTGTCCCAAAGCAAGGGAACTAGCGGACTTTCCTGGTGTGAATACACCCGTTAATGTTATTTATTTGTTTATATTACACTCTAAAAAATGCATAATTTGGGTCAAATATGGACAAACCCAGCCATTGGGTTACATTTTTAACCCAATGTTTGGGTTTGTCCATTTTTTACCCAAAAATTGGATTGAAACAACCCTGCATTTTTTAGTGTATCTTTTATGCTTAACATTATTAGTATAATTAACTAATGCATTTTATTGATTTATTTGTTTGTTAGTTTGAAAGCCATTTTTATTAAATTGTATGGTTACGCTTTAGTTTAAGTTGACTTAGTTACTTACTCAAATAAGTATTGAATAATATTAATTAACTATAGAGTTACAGTTAGGATTTGGTTTAGGGTTAGTACTTGTAATTGCATAATTTACTGTTATTAGTAAGTACACGTGAAGCTATTTCACCTTAAAATAAAGTGTTAACAAATTTATTTGTAATTTACTTTCTGTTCATTATTTATTTATTTACCTCAGTGTTTGATTGCCATTTCCTCTCTGTCTCCTGTGCCTCGCCCTGAGACAAACACAAGATAGGACAAACCAATGATGATCTTTACAGTAAAAGGGTTAAGCAGCCTGTTAAATGAATTAGTCCACATTAGGAATCTCACAGCTGTTAATTTCATGGAGAGGCGGAGAACTAAGTTCATCAAGTGAGCACTAATAGCTCTCAATCTGCCCAATGTGAATATCAGAAGCGCCGGGGTGGGGCGAGGTTTCTCATATATTATTCTTGAGAAGTCTTAGACACACTTGTCACCAAACCAAAAGTAAAATACACACACACACACACACACACTGTACAGTGAATCACCCAGGATTCTATTTTGGGGGGAATAATAGTATTTTTTCCCCCTGTCGGAGCCTTTCATGTCATTTGGAGAGGTGTTTAATAAGGATGGGCACTAAGAGGATTATGATCCCATTTGGCCATGGCCCCGTTGAGATGAGGGGTTGTGGGGGGGCATCCTTCTCACTGTCAGAACTCATTTCCCTCATAAATGATCAGCAAGATGACAATCCCATACTCTGGAAATGTGCTCCAGCCTCCTCTCCTCACTGGGTTAATGAAGAGCGAGAGTTGCGTGTTGGTCAAAAATGTCAGAATTGTTTATTTATTTCAATGAAATGCACTATAATGAAAAAAAAATGTTTTGTAAAAACAAAACTGCATGCATTTTTTCAGAGGAGCATTGTTTTGGTTGTGCTTCAGCTCTGCGCATGAAAGTGCATATCTATACCACAAATGTTATTTCTCATGCCATTTATACGGCAAAAATAGTTTCGCGTGCATATGATACGCGCTTTATGGCGTGTAATACGCACGCACTCCCCAGCCCTAATCCTAACCAAGGGTTTTCAGTGCGTATAGCATATGCACGCATACACCATTTTTGGCGTATAAATGGCACGAGAAATAACATTCGTGGTATATACGCACTTTCATGAGATCGTGTTGGATGAATATAGATAATGCTTTACAATGAACATTGTTGCATTTACATCATTTCAAATCCTTCAGTTCTCACCATCTCCGAAAAGCCAAGCCAATGTTGATTCTTGTTTTATTACGAGCTCTTTCTCTCCTCTGCTCAGCTTTTGTTTAAAACCAGTGAATCCTCTGAGGTTGGAGATTTAGCTGCTCCATGTCAACCTTTCTCACTCGTTGTAACAACTAACATATGCCATTCAAGCGTGAAAGTAGCCAGAGCAACTCTATTTACGTATATGACGACGACACACACGGGCGATGTGAGGCATGTACACAGTTTCCTGCGAAAACCATCCAGACAGGTCTAAACACTTTTAATAGGCGTATAGTGAATCAGGGACAAAAACACCATTTAGGAGAACATTTGACCGTTCGCAAAGACCCGCCCCGCTTAGTTACTGTCGCTATGTCTGACAAGCTTAGCCGCTCACACACACACCATGTTCTCACGCAGTGAAAAATACATCGCGGAGCAGAGAGGACACTGACAACACACTGACAGACACAGACCAGGTTACTTTTCAGTTACTTTTGATATTAAACATATTCAACAAAGTCTCACCTTTCAAATTTGGTCATTTTTTAAAAGAAATTGAAACAATAAATAGCGTTTTGTGGCTCTTTAATGTGTCTGACAGATCGCTGTAGAGCCTCAGTTAAAGCTGCTCGTGAACCGATCATCTCTTCCTTCTAGTTCATTTATAGCATCAAATAAACATGAATGAACATCAGAAGGAATGTTGTTTTAACCGCGGGAAGGCGTCAGTACACTCCGCTTCTCAAGTTCAAATCCTCCCATGTTAATCTACTAACTCTCCTGACTGCTTTGTCGGACAAAATGGCGGATGGTGAAGTATGATTGGTCAGATCACCTGTCAATCAAACTCCCTGCAAAGTTTCAATTGACACATTATTCAAATTATGTTCATTTTGAATAATGTGTTAGATCACCTGTCAATCAAACTCCCAGCGAAGGGTCAATTGACACATTATTCAAATTATGTTAATTTTGAACAAAAAAAGTGTACCTTTATTCCTCTGGCCTAAGACGTTTCACCATTTGTCTATTTAATTTAATTTGCTTTGCTTTGCTTTGCTTTGCTTTGCTTTGCTTTGCTTTGCTTTGCTTTTCTTTTCTTTTCTTTTCTTTTCTTTGCTTTGTTTGACCAGTTCAGGTAACACTTGATCACATGGGTGATGATGTAGAGTCTAAATTATACCATAATAAGACCCAAATCAAGCAGGAGCGTATCATCACTTCCTGCCCTGTGTCAGTGACCTCATGGTATCTTCGCCTCTTGCTTTCTTAAGAAAAGACGCAAGCTTCGTTTCCCACAGCATGGGAGTCAAGCTCTTGGCTGGCTTCCCTTTTCCATCCCTCCCTCTCCCTCTTTCTCTTCTCTTTTCTGCATGCTCTGGCTATTAAATGCATCTTCAATTCAGCAACTTTGAAGTGGCACTCCAGGAAATGCACTCAATCAATTATAAATGAAATAATCTCCTTATAATATTAGAGATTTTAAAAGTGTAAGAAATGCCGCCAGATTAAGGAACCCAAATCAGTTTTAACAGTATCTAAAGTGACAGCAGGAGAATCATGGGAAGGAATGGGGAGAAAGTTAAAATGATTATGTAGATCTGTGTCACGGGCGAATGTTTCTGTAAATCCCTGCAGGATCTCGCAGCACAGTGGAGACAGATTATTCCCAGTCTTATTTAAAGAGCTGTGGCTTTTTTCCGAATGGGAAACATTTATATAAATTTAAATGTACTGCTCTTGCTATACTTTCTCTCTCGTCTGTTTGAACCAGTGTCTCATCACCACTGAGTTATTGTGGACAACTGGCTGTTGCACATGTTGCAAATTATTAAAATAAAATTTAATTGAAAGAATTACTAAGTAAAACATTCACATTTTGACCTGAAATATGAACAGACACTGCACAAACCTTTGAAGAAAAATCAACATTTGATTAATTGTTTATACACTTTAAAATATTGTTGGTTTAAAGGGGCTGTATGGAGTTCTCAGCGCCATCTAGCGGTGATGTTTCAGATTGCAACCAATACGTTTACAAGCTCGTGCTCGTGCGCGTGCTTTCTTTTGTTTTTTATTATTATGTGGAGTTTGTGTTGGAGTCTGTGTTGTGCTGGTCGTTTCCTAGTATTAGCAGACTCCATGTCATAAAGTTGCAGTGTCGTCGCTGTTGAGTGCAAAGTCAGTAGACGAGGCGAGAGGCGAGACGCTCGGGAGCGCGCATGCAGGTCTCAGTCACGGCACTGGATTTCGCGGCAAATCCGACCCGGAGACTTCACATAGAAATAGGAATACTTGCTTTCAGAGGTAATAGCACAACCTGCCAAGTGGATCATTTTATTGTGAGATTACAACCCCTTCATACACTGGTAATAAAAAATGGATTCATTTTAGTAGAAAAACTCCATACAGCACCTTTAACTTAAAAAAAGCAAGTTACCTTGTTGCCTTACCATTTTGAGTTCGTTGTAATTAAAAATTGTAGTTAATACAATGAAGAAAAATGGTTTAATAAACAGAAACTCAAAATAGTATGTTATCTTCACACAACACTGTGAATGCAAACACTGAATTCATTTGTATGATTCACATTTGTAGCTTTAAGTCCAATGCCTGTTAACTTTGACATCATCTATATAGTGCACACCCAATAAAATCAATCTTTAGCAGATATAAACTTTTAAAATCACCAAACAGATGACAGGCCCCATTGACTTCCAAAAAGATTTTTTCCAACATTCTTCAAAATATCTTATTTTGTGTTCAGCAGAAGAATGGTGTTACAGTTTTGGATCAACTTGAGGGTGAGTAAATGACAGAATTTCCATTTTTGTGTGAACTATCCCTTTAACCCTTTGATGCACAAGCTATGAAATGTTTATCTTTCTCACTAGTAATGGATTTCAAGGTCAAGGTAACCTTAGCCTAAACATTCAAATATTATATCCAGTTGTCTTTCACAAAATATCAAATATTTTCTGTGACAAAAATAAATAAATAAGACTTACATGCATGGAATATACAAAAGCAGCCGTGTTGAGTTGTGTGGCAGGTGAATAGTTTTCTGCAGTAAATATTTTCCTACTATTTACAAATATCAAAGGTTCATATATGAGTAATTTTAGACCCATGTGTGTAAAATTTATGTAGAAATACAAAAACTGTGTTCGTTTATAAAGTAAGAAATGAAAAATAAACATAATGATTTATGGAAATCAAAAACAAGATATTTAATGAATACCTGGATTAATAAATGATTAAATACATTTCTTTCAAAGATTCAGCATAGAAACTCTCTTCCATGATTGAAATAACATAGGGAATGAATACGGGTCATTTTAGACCCACGTTGTGCATTAGAAGGGTAGTGACAAAAAAAAGATTTTTATTTGAAAAGTAAGAAAGGAAAAATTAAAATAAGGATTTGTAATGATCTAAAACAAGTTAATTGAGGAATACCTGGAATACTGAATGATGAAATTAATTTCTCGGGTCACTTTAGACCCATGTTGTGCATCAAAGGGTTAATAGGGTCTTTATTAAATGGCCCCATATTTAATTTGCAGATTGATGTTTAAAATAGTTTTAGATAATATATAACACACGGCAGGACTGTGAAAAGGCTCAGTTATAGTTTAGATAAACTTAACTGATTTTTCCAGGTGCTCTTAGAAAAAAAGAGGACTCCCTTGTAAATAATGAACGCTATTATGTGGAGCGGTGAACTTTCATGCTGTGCTTGTCCTGAACAACTGCTTCCATCAAGAATGATTTTGAAACTTTTGGATGGACAAAAAAATAACAGTGCATGGGAGCATTACATGTGGAAATAATTTGGACTGACCTCAGCTGGGTTTCACTACCACCGTATCGGTCAAAAGCTGGACTGTGCAGCTGTCCAGGGCCAGCAAATCAATTGATCATTAGGGGAAGATAAGTAGGCAAACACATCCATCACTGCTCAGTTCACCAGCACCCCGCTGCTACTGTGAGCTACAGGGATTAACTGTGTTTAGGCAAGCGTCTGAGCGGTGTGTGTGTGTGTTCCCCGGTCAGTCCCTCATCTAACAGGTTGCTCTCACTCATTACATGGTTAGTTGAGCCCAATGAGGGCTCTTTCAGATAAGTGAGAGGCAGGCTGGAGGGTTCATTCGGTGTTTGCATCTGTGAAGGAGTTAGACACACTTGGTCAGCAGTTTGACAGCCTTGACTCCACTGAAGCAGCTACAATCCCTGTGGGTACACACACACACACACACACACACAGAGAGAGAGAGAGTTTTCAAAAGAAACTGACTTATTATTTCTCCAATTTTACTATTAAAATAACAAAACAATGCTTCGAACTAAGGATGTCTCCCACATTTATGTAATAAAAAAGGCATAAAAAGCCTTAAAATAGAGTTTTATGTGCTTTATGTTTTTCCTATATGATTTGTTTGACACCAAATGCGTCTATATAGCACGCAGTGTGTTTATCGTGTAATATATACGCGAAAATGAGTTTTTACGTGCATAGTATACGCATGGATAGCACATGGTTGGGTTTAGGGTGGGGTAGGGTGCGTGTGTATTATACGCTTGGGTAGGATTAGTGGTGTGGGGTGCGTGTGTATATCACGCAATAAAGTGCGTATCATATGTACGCGCAAAACTGCGTATCATATTCACGTAAAAACGAATTTTCGCGTATAAATTGCACGATAAACACACTGCGTGCTATAGAGACGCATTTGCGTGAGAACAGGCTGGATTACCAGATGACCATTGCAAAAAAACACTGACAACTATACTTGAATTTAAGTACAATTTAAGTTTAAAAAAAAAGAAGAGAGACAGTAGTTAATTGAAAAAAAGTAATATACCTTTGAAAATGATTCTAGTAAAAAGCAGCACAGAAATGTTTCAGTTTCAATGCATTTAGATCTACATTGAGAAATGGTAAATATTGATGAGATTAGATTATATTTTTTTGTTTATCACCCTCTTGGGTTACACTTTTGCACTAGTTCACTTTAGACATCCGAGTGCAACTATGTCAACTAACTCTCAGAGGATAGTAGACTGTTAGGTTAAGGTTCGGGTTAGTAGAAAAAGACATGTTGCAAAGTTACTTATAGTCAGTAGAATATCTGTTGGTGGAGCATCAAAATAAAGTATTAGCAAATATTAAGCAGACAGTCTCTAATGAGAGTTATTACTGTAAGTTAGCATGTCTAAAGTGCCTCTTCAGTGGAACACAAATGCAGAGGTTTAGTTTGAGGGAAAGTATATATATTTTCAGGAGATCTTTTTGTAAGTGACAGAAATAATTATTCACTGATAACCTTGAGCTGTGACACAAATCTCACGGCATGCTCTATTAGTGCAACAAAATCAACTAACACACACATCATATATATATATATATATATATATATATATATATATATATATATATATATATATATATTGACAATATATGAAAATGTAGAAATCTGTTTCTTACCAAAAACTTTTGAATGGCTAAATTTAATTATATCTATATATATTTAATTATATCATAAAGTTTATATCAAGTTTAGCCTTAGATCCAGGGTTAGGTGCTTCTACATCAGTGTTTTAGGAATGAGTTATGGGGGTATAGTTAGATTTAGGGGTAGGAATAAAGTTAGGACTTCTTTTTTGGACGAAAATGTTGTTCCAGGATTAACAAAATATCTCAGAGATGGTACAAGACGGGCATTTGTGGTCAAAAAGTTTGTATTTTACTTTTTTTTTTGAAAATGGCCGATCGTTTCGCTAGATAATACCCTTATTTCTCAACTGGGATCGGGTCGAGACTTTGATGGTGCATTTTTAGACGGACATTTGAACCTTCTTTGAACATTCGAAAATTTGGTTGCCATTGAAGTCCATTAACTGGAGAAAAATCCTGGAATGTTTTCCTCAAAAAGCTTAATTTCTTTCGACTGAATTATCTTGGATGACATCGGGGTGAGTAAATTATCAGCAAAATATTTTTTTAAAGTGAACTAATCCTTTAAGGATGTGCTATTAAAACACGTAAAACACTTAAATGATTGTTTAACAATCCCATCAAGTGCTTCAAACACTCATTTGGATTATCTATACTGATAAGGTTTTTTATTCATCAGACTGGTCTGTCTTAAGATACTTATAGAAAACAAAGAGGTCCGTAGAAGCAGTTTGCTCGAGGCGTTGGGAGTGTGTGTGGCTGTGTTTAGACTCCAGAGAGTCATTGCATGGCTTGAGTCAGACTCCATCAGCTCATTCTTTACCTCAGTATCCGTCTGAAGGAAAGAATCAGGACTACAACGGCTCTCTCGTGAAATGTTTAGTGTGAGGGAGAAAATGGAAGCCTTCATCGCTAGACTCATAAAGTGGCCACTGAGGGTGAGATTTAGGAGGAAATCGTATTTAAGATTTATACCAGTTGCAGAAATCAGTCACTGGAATACAACAGAACTCAAGGCCCAAACCAGACCCAGTCATGCTCCAGTGGAGAAGATCACTGAGCTGATTATTTAGACCTTCTCAACTGGGTTTGCTTCAACAACCAGACATCAAGCGGGAAGCCAACAAAACCCATATTTAACGTGGTCTAGGCGGTATTTCCTTTTACAGGTTAAGGCCCGTTCACCTCAAGCACGGTAACTATAAAGATAACAATAAAGGTATAGTTCTAAAAATAATTCTCAATATTAAAGAATATGATTCTTCTAGTTGCATTTTATAAATTGCCCTCTTGTTGATGATCCGCACAATTTTTGTTGAAGAAAACCGATTTTTACAAATAGTACAATGTGTACACACACACACACACACACACACACACACACACACACACACACACACACATCACTGTAACAATGTTAAATGTTTAGTCAACTTGAAATGTGAAGTTGTACTAAGTTACAACTTGGATATTTGAGTTGACTACACTTAAAATTTCAAGGCAGCACGAACACTTACTTTTGAAACAACTTGAATTTGATTTTGCTATCCTACACTGTAAAAAATGTGGCTGCGATTAGTTAAAATTTGTTGAGATAACTTAAATATCCAACTTAACCAAACTAACCTTTTGACTTAAAAGTTAACTAAACTTAATATTTTAAGTCAAGCTTGAACACATACTTTTTAAAGTTGAAACAATGTTGGATTTTAAGTTGTGCTAAATAATCGCAGCAATTTTTTTTACAGTCTAGTTGCATTTTACAAATTGCCCTCTTGTTGATGTCGATCAGCGCAATTTTTGTTGAAGAAAACCGACACACACACACACGGACACACACACACGGACACACACACACGGACACACACACGGACACACACACGGACACACACACACACACACACACACACACATATCAATGTAACAATGTTAAATGTTTAGTCAACTTGAAATGTGAAGGTATACTAAGTTACAACTTGGATATTTGAGTTGACGACACTTAAAAATTCAAGGCAGCCCGAACACTTACTTTTGAAACAACTTAAAAAACGTTGTTTACAGTGTATATATAAGTATATACAGACTTTTAACTAGCTTCAGAAGGTGAAAAATAGAAGAAAAAAGATTTCATGATACTTTCTAGAAACAAAACTAACATATTTATTGAAATAATAAATCCTAAAATGTAATTATGTTAAAGTTTGAAAATTATAGTGCTTCATTATTCAAAGAGTCAGATATCTATAATGTGAGGAACTTTCTCTATGACTCGGTACTTTGTGTCACTAGTGGCCCTGAAAGCCTGTCAGAAATGCTTAGTTTCTCAGGGAAAATGGTTTGTATGGATCTTTGCTCCGGGTCTTGCCCTGTTTCTGCACAATTTCTCTCCACCCTCTTGTTTTTTTTCCCTCCTTTTGTTTAGTTAAAGCTAGGATTAGGGAAGATTTTCCCCCTAAAGTAGTGGTTTGATGGTGCTTTTATCCCCTAGAGTTGCGAAGACGGTGGAGCCCCAGGATTAGACCAACACAAAAGGTGTTGTTGTGTCCGGCCACAGGCTGGAGGGAAGAAACTCAGCTGCCAGTTTCAATATGTCAATGTTCTCAGGATGGGAAGTTGGCCAAATCAATTGAGGAGAGCTCTGGTGTCCAAATACTCACGGTTCAGACGCAGTTCAGATTTTGGGCTACCAAAGTTACAACCCTTCAAAATCCTTCTTTCAGGAAAGAATCCAAAGAATGTCCCATGTGTTATATCTAGAAAAACAAATCTTAAACAGTTACTTAAACACCTTTTAGTCTCTTTTAGGTCATCTAGAAGTGCACTCCTAAAAGTTGACCAAATTCCCTTTTAACAGATAATACATAAAAATTCCCTTTTACCAGTATTTAAAGTGTACAGACTTTTTTATCTAAGAAAACGGATGGTGCTTGCACTTTTATTTTACAGTACACTCTAAAAAATGCTGGGTTGTTTTAACCCAATTTTGGGTCGAATATGGACAAACCCATACGTTGGATCAAAAATGCAATTTAAAAATGTAACCCAATGGCTGGGTTTTGTCCATATTTGACCCAAAATGTTTTAGTGTATGTGCACTTATGTGTATCTACAGTGTACTTACCTTAGAAAGTACTGGTTAACATATGTGACCCTGGACCACAAAACCAGTCGCATGTCGCACGGGTATACTCTAAAAAATGCTGGGTTGTTTTAACCCAATTTTGGGTCAAATATGGACAAACCCAAACGTTGGATCAAAAATTGCAATTTAAAAATGTAACCCAATGGCTGGGTTTGTCCATATTTGACCCAAAATTGGGTTAAAACAACCCAGCGTTTTTTAGTGTATATTTGTGGCAATAGCCAACAATACATTGTATGGGTCAAAATTATAGATTTTCTTTTATGCCAAAAATCATTAGGATATTAAGTAAAGATCATGTTCCATGAAGATATTTTGTAAATTTCCTACCGTAAATATATAAAACATGTATTTTTGTGAGTGAATGCAGCACAATCGGCAACATAAATGCACAACTTTAAGATTTTCTCAATGTTTAGATTTTTTTTCACCCTCAGATTCCAGATTTACAAATAGTTAAATCTCGGCCAAATATTGCCCTATCATAACAAACCATACATCAATGGAAAGCTTATGTATTCAGTTTTAATATTTTGTATAATCTCTATTTAAAAGAATTGACCCATGTGACTGGTTTTGTGGTCCAGGGTAACATATAGGTAACTACATGGGATAAGGTTAGGTTTAAGAGTATGTTCAGGGTTAGTTATTACCCAGTTGTTGTAATTACAATAATAAGTACATATACGTATATGGCCAAGAATGAGAAAGTCAATACCCAAAAACCACTTGCACTAGCAAATTATAAGCACAATCTATAACCTATTATTATGCACTTTGATATGCCCCAAACTTCCTGCTTCTGAAATATTCCCACACTTCAAACAAAATATGTTCGTTGAGCCATTTCATGGATTTTTACAGACAAAAACTAGTTTCTGTAACTAAAAATCTTGTCAAAGCCATCGCTATGCCTGAGGAGAAAACATTAACATTACTAAACACATCATACTGTGTGTTAACATCACAAAAAAAAACATCTCAACCTTCAGCCCAAAGTGCATTATATGTAAAAGAAGAAAAATTCCAGTGCTGTTTAGCATTATCGAGGATTGATTGATTGATGGCAAGTGTTATTTTGGCTCCTTTTAATCAGATTCAGCAGAAGCGGAAAGAAAACATTTTAACCAAATGTCTTAATAATAACACTTTCAACAGATTGCGTCTGGCAAGTTGTTTTGCTATTCTTGTCACAAGAGTCCCCAGGAAGCAGTAAATTAATAAAAATTATTAATATTGCCTATATCAGCACATACAATACCCTTGACAAGAAACAGAGGTTCAACCCTCTACCAATGGCAAAGTATGTTGTTTACTTTTGAAACACAATAAGAGATAATTATGCAAGCATTCCCTTATGTCTCTCAGAGGAAGACTTGTTTGAATCCGACCATAAAACCTTGGATGCATCCATATCCTAAACATGAAATTCGAGTAGGCTAACTAAAACCTTGCGTATTGCATTTGGCTCATTGGTTTAAAGTTGGTTTTACACCTCATTGAGTATAAGCTTGCACATTTTGGCTGGTCGGTTGAGCTTTAAGAGAGGATCAAGTTTTGTTCTGAAGATCTGGCATGCGAGAGCATCATCTCCAAGAGGAAAGACGTTAAATCATCTAAAGAGGCTTTCTGTGATGGAGCCTGTTCATAGTAAAATACAGAGATATAACGGACTAAATATGTTAGCACAGATGCTAGTGATTAGAAACGGTGGCCAGTGCAAAATATCCTCAAACAGTGGTACTCAAATTTAGCCTTGCCGTTCAGGACACTGACAAATTTCACATTTTAAAAACTCTTCATCTTTCCAAACTTTGTACGTGTTTAAACATCTTTAAAGGCAACTTTGATTGGTGGTGTTTAAGGCAAATGTCGCTGCAATTACTTGTAATTAAGCAGTGTTCACATTGCAGACAGTAGTGACATTTACTCACCCTCATGGATCCAAACCTGAATTAATTCAATTCTTCTGCTGAACACAAAAGAAGATATTTTGAAGAATATGGGTAACCAAACATATATGGAAGAGCCCTAATAGACCTCAAGGTCCCATCAACTGTTTGGGACTGACATTCACAACCAAGAAAAAAACTGAAATATAGCCTAATGTTAGTAGCCTAACTTAATGGAAAGTTAGCAAGACTTTCTTATAAAAAGGTAGATCCTTGATTCTGATTGGTCAATAGCTGAAATCTGGACAACTGAAAAAACGTTCCTAACTTAATGGCACTTTAGTAAAGCTTAAAATTGTTAGCTGGGAGGTTCAGGCCTAATTTCGGGTAAATTTCATAAACGCATAATTCTTATTGGTTGGGTAGCACTGAGAGTTGTTATTAAAAACGAACAAGATCTGCCGAGAAAAAAAATAATAATTGGCGGGAATGTTATTTTTGTTTATCGTCCGACAAACCCTTCAGACGCGCCGGACGCATGCGCATTAGAGTCTGTTGGGAAACGGAGGAATTCCTTCTCGCTTTAATTGCTTTAAAAGCGGTCTTTACACAGAACGCTACCCAGCTTTACCTCCTATTTAACTTATTATTTCCACTGGTTCAAAAGTTAATCGGATTTTTCCCCTCTACACCTAATGTGGACTAAACAGGCGCTAGGCCTAGGCTACTAACAGGGGGGATTTCTGCAGGTACCTTTAAAAAAAAAAATTTTATTATAATTTTAGATTATGCTGTACAGAGGAACGCACTAATTCATGTGAAAATAGTAGATTAGCCTAAAAAATAAAAAAAATAAAAAACCCTGATTTTTTTTTAAATGACCATAAAAAAATAAAAAAATAGGCAAATACATTTTTTTTCTGTGCTTTTATTTTTAAAAAAATATATATTCCATCTATAAAGGCTTTAATAATTTAGCCAAGACTGAAAATATCTCATCCAATTTTCCCCAGCATTTCAACAAAATATTAGGCTTTACATTGAAGGGCCTCTTCTTAATTCCAGCCTAAATGTTTCCCCCCTCTGGAAGAAAAAAAACCTTTAAAAAAAACTGAAGAAGAGAAGGGCATTATTGTTTTAATCCTCTTACCATCCGTCATTTTAAGAGTGTTTTAAAGGCTGAGATGGCGTCTTGTCTCTAAATCCTCCGGGCCGGGAGAGATTCTGCCATCTATTAGAGATCTCATTCTCTCTCCTCCTTCTTTGCTTCGGTCCCTCTTAAAATCAGCTTGTCAGACTCAGGAGGTGTAACGCAAACAATAGTTTACAATTCTTTCCCCCTCCACATTTTAAGATTCCAGCTTGGAAATGTGTCAAAGTTGTTCTTTATAGTTTAGGATACTGTAAATTTGTTTTTGCACTTTCTTAATGGTGTAACAAAGGCTAAATCAAATTCATTAATTCAAAATTCTACCTAATAGAAATATACACTCACTCTAAAAAAAATGCTGGGTTGTTTCAACCCATGTTTTGGGTCAAATATGAACAAATCCAACCGTTGGTTTAATTTTAATTTATTTAATTTGACCCAAACATGCAGCAACCCAGCCTTTTTTTAGAGTGTATCTTTTTGACGTTTAAATCATTTTAGCTATTTTAAACATGTATTATTTATAATTTAATAATAATTTAGCCTATTTATAATTATTAACTGATTCGGTCACTCGTCATATATTTATAAAAAGAGCATAAAAAGCATACCGTTGCACAGGTCAGCATGAGCCCGTGAAAACTGGAGGAACTGTAGGTGACGGAGAACCTCTGACTGACAGCGAAATTGGCCAATCAGGTTCCGCTGTGATGTGATGGCGCTCCTCATTGGCCGATGGGCGGGAGCTTCTAGCGCTCTGACCCGCGGAGGCTGTGATATTTTTTGAGGACTAAACATCAAACATTCTTCAGAACAGAGCAGTTGTAAACAGCCTCGGATACGTTTGACTTCCAACAGGATATTCAACTACAGACAGACTGGGAAAAATCACTTCTGTTCAGTTGCTTAATTGTTGTTACAGTTCGGAGGGGGGAAAACTTCTCAGAGAGGTGAGTAAACACTTTAAAAATTCATATGAGCCCGTGAAAATCAGTTTTAAAAACTGCTTTCATGAGTTTATGTGTTTTAACATGCATATAGGCTAACCTAAATGGCTTTATAATGAGATTTAAAATATTATTTTAGTTATTATTTACCTTCTTTCAGGTCCTAAAGACTTGAAACTGCCCGTTTTAAAGTCTATAATAGGCTACAATAATTTGTTAATAACTTTAACAAACATTGAGTTACAAACTGTAGGTGGTTGAGGATATATTTATGCTCGGACCCTTACAAATGAGTTTGTCTGGTGCAGATAATTCATTCATATTAAATAATATTTTAAATGTAAAATTTATTTGGGATTTTAAACCTAACAAAAAAAATACAGTAGTTTAATGCTTGACAGACCATTAATGTACATTCAGATTAGTTAGAAATTACTAAACTTTGATTTATAATGGAGTATATTTTGTAAATATTAAAAATATTCACATTTAAACTAAATATAGGCCTACATTGAGCCCTGATTTACTCAAATGCTGGGTTGTTTCAACCCATGGTTGGGTCATATATGGATAAACTTAATGTAATTAATAAATTACATTTAAAACCCAACAATTTAAAATTAGGCTACATTTTGAAACGAACGGTTATATTTTACCCAAACGTGGGTTGAAACAACCCAGCATTTTAAAGTTATTTTTTAGAGATAATTTGGAAGAAAAAAAATTTGAGGACACAAAAATATGCTGCAAACACAAAATAATTTTAATTAAAATGTCTGGGAAATATTGTGTCGGGTTCTCAAAATAAAAAAAAGAGCACCAAGTGTCGTCAAACACAAACCTCGCGTACATCAGGTCAGACTCAGACTGGTTGAATGAAAGCTATATTTGCAGCAACATTAGGCGCATTTATAAATGCACACACACATGTCCAACAGAACCAGAGGCGACAGAAAGAGCACCGACCGAGCGCAACACCGGGAGGGACACACAGACAGTAAATGTTTAGCAAAGCACTTTTTGTTCAGCCGAATTAAAGTATTCCCATGTGGCTGGAATATGATTACACTGGGGAATTTAGTGTCAGTGACACAAATGCCACGGGCTCTTTAGTCAGGACTAAATCCTAAACCCTCAGGCTGCTTATACTTATTCTTGCTTCAAAAAATAATTATGACTAATAAAGAGATTATTACACTGTAGCCAATTATCACCGATTAAAGGGCGATCAAACTGCAGCTTAATGATGGGAAATCCTATACTGAATAAATTCTAATTCAATCATCTGCTATTATCTACTATTATTAGGCCTAATTGTTAGCCTATTTATTAATGCAGTTAAAGCGATTTTTCATTTTTTTGACAGATATTGTCAAATATAGCCTCGAGCAGTTCTTGCAGCAAAAATCTATACACTTTTTGAAATGTCTTCAATATACCCAAAACGAATTATTCATATCTATATTTAATTTGATAGACGACCTATCAAAAGTCCATCTGTCACGGCTGCTTGCAAACTGAACGAAAACATTCATCATCGATTATATACGCCATCATGATGAATAAAATGTTTTTGCTCAGTCAGATTGAATAAAAAAAGTAAACAAACATCTTTTCCATATTCTATTTTTACACGCGTTTTCCAATTTAATTAAATTGAATGAATGCACACAAAAGTTATGAGCTAATATTAATTGGTCAAAAAGTTAGTATTTGCTTAAAATTATAGAAGAAAAACAAAGAAGTACCAAGCACTTTTAGCACAAAAAATTATTCGATACAAATGAAATAAAATAGCGAAAAAAGACGTAGGCCTGTGTTAAAAATGTCGCGAGCGTTTTACAAGAAAAATATGAAGAGAAAGTTTATGAACACAGATGGTGTTTGTTTACAACTTTTGTTGTAAGACTGCAATACACATGTTCTGTGAAAGACATTGGCCTATTATAGGAAAGAATTATGAGGGAACTAAATCATTTTATTTAGCTACAATTAAATGATAGCCTACGGTATGCGAGAAATAAATTATTCTTTATAGTGACGGCTATAAAATGTTTTAAATTAATTAAAGTTGCCTGCACTCTTATGCAACGCACTCTTAAAATGTTTGCAGTGATACCATAGAAGAACCATTTTTTGAACCCCCTTTCGGTGATAATTTCTAAAAAGAACCATTTTTTCTTAGTGTGAAGAACATAAAAAAAAAATCTAAAGAACCATTTTCCTCTTTAAAGAATATTTTGTGCGACAAGATTCAATGGAAGATTCCAAGATTTTTCGTGGAACCGTGAATGCCAATAAATATGCTAACTTTTATTTTTAGGAGTGTGGCTGTGTTCAAATTCTGTCAGTTATTTATTTTTCAGGTGGTGAAATTATTTCCATTATTTAGGTCTCGTTATGGATAGGCTATAGGCCTAGGCTTAATTATGCGTTATGACCATGCATCATTGCAACCTCAAAGCACCATGAACTCGTAAACGGAGACGTTAAATGATTATTGTAATCATGCAAGTAATCTTCTGCATGTTCTGTCGTTTATCAGATGCAGCACTACGGGGTGAACGGCTACTCTCTGCACGCCATGAACTCGCTGAGCGCCATGTACAACCTGCATCAACAGGCCGCGCAGCACGCGCAGCACGCGCCCGACTACCGGCCCTCCGTGCACGCGCTCACCCTGGCGGAGAGACTGGCAGGTAAAACCACTCACCTGAAATGTCAAACTCATCGATAGATAGATAGATAGATAGATAGATAGATAGATAGATAGATAGATAGATAGATAGATAGATAGATAGATAGATAGATAATATATGTCAAATTCTTTTATAAATTCTATCATTGATAAATGAATGGATGGATGGATGAATGGATGGATAGATTACATGTTTGTTATGAAACTCACCATAACTCTTCATCTTCAATGTGTGTGTGTGTGTGTGTGTGTGTAGACATCATCTTAGAGGCTCGGTACGGCTCTCAGCACCGTAAGCAGCGCCGCAGCCGAACAGCCTTCACCGCGCAGCAGCTCGAGGCGCTGGAGAAAACCTTCCAGAAAACTCACTACCCTGATGTGGTCATGCGTGAACGTCTGGCCATGTGCACCAACCTCCCCGAAGCTCGAGTGCAGGTCAGTTCACAGCCAATGGGAAACAATTTCAAGATCAAAAAGCACATAAAAGACGCCAGGACACAACACTAGAGTTTGTAGTATAGGCAGAATTATACATTGTTACATGTTGTGCACCTTAATTAAATACAGGCAGAAATCATCATTATATTGGAGATTTAATTTAGCTTACTTTAGACTAAATGCAAAGAAAACATTCAAAATGCACAATTAGGAGTTTTTTTTTTTTTTTTTTTTTTTACTGAATTGTATATATTTGCATATGTAGATTTTAGTTACAAATACATATTAGCACTTGCTATACACTAAACGTTCCTGCTTTACTCCTATCTATACTCTGAAGGTTTTTACAAAGGGGTTTGTTCATGTATATTTCACCTTTTTTATATTTTTTCCCTAAAAATAATTTTTTTGATGGAGCTAAAGAAATATCCCAAATCCCCTCTTTAAAAAAATCATGAACACTACAAAAATTAAGCAAGCGTTTTCTGCATTTTTCTACATTTGTGCATACTTTAGATATTGTCTAATTTGCATATTTGAACTTAAAGGGCACCTATTATGACATTTAAAATGTTCCTAATATTGTTGTGGGAGTCCCCAACAACAGTTTTACATGCATGCAATGACAAAAAACACTTTTGTTTTCGTATAATATGCATTTATTTTTACCTGATTTGCTCACCGACTCCCAAATGAATCGTTCAACGACTCATTTTTCAAACCCCTCCTCTGCGCGACGCTAATCTGCGTTGATTGGTCAGATGACCCAGCAGTGTTTACAGAGATAATACTTATTTTTAACACGGAGTACAATGATGCTTTTATCAATTAAATTGTGTTATAATAATGATTATAGTCCACTGCTTTATAGTTTGTAGTAAAAAACGAAAAATAAGATAAATAATTTAATGTTATTAGCGATAGCCCAGAGTTCATATTGTAAAAGCACAATCAGTCTTTGTTTGCGTTAGCCCGATGCATAAACATAACGTTTTTACACACAAAAAATGCAGATTTACGTTACTACGAGGTATTACTCTATTCTTTAGACAACTCCGAAAACAACGACAAACACTTCACATATCTCAATACAATTGCCATTGAAGACCTAGAAGCTAAACGGTGCTTAGCCTACACAACAAACAAAATAATTATTAAGCATGCTACATAAAATATAAAAGCAAAAATTATTAATAACACTTACAGGTTGTGATACGGAGGAGGAAGCTGATGCAAATACACTTGGAACTGAACCTTCCTTCAATATTCCTTCCTTAGAATCCAAGTTTGATTGCATTTAAAAAGCAATCGTCTTCAAAATGGTGCGAACAAAGCACAAGGCTCGGACTATACTTCTGTGGTATAGTGAATTGTAGCCACTTAGTCTTCAAATGCTCCTCCTTGGGCAGATTAAAAAAGTTGTCTTTTGTGTCGCACTTCAGAACACAGCGTCTCGTCGCCGTGATGTTTTCAAGTTTTCCCTGGCCTTGGAGCGCAATAAGTGGGCGTATCGTATTCAAATAACTTGACAAGTTGACGTCATCTAGTCAGAGAAAAAGCTTCGGTCTTCTAACGATTCATAAAAATGACTCCGAGTCGACTCTTACTTTTGAAAGACAATAACTTTATATACGGTGCACTTTCATATTTCAAACTTTGCAGGATGTTTTTGTTCACTTAGATCTATGTTACACACTACATGAAAGGTAAATTTCAAAATTCCATAATAGGTGCCCTTTAACATTTCAGAAATTTTGAAATACAAAACAATTTTCTTGATGTACTGTGATTACTCATTTGTGGATGTATGGTCATACCTATCAGTTAAAGTTTTTACCCTAAATCACCAGCCTTAATTCAACGATTCACAAACGCCACTTTCTTCACACTAACAGGTGTGGTTTAAAAACCGCCGTGCGAAGTTTCGCAAGAAGCAGCGCAGCTTGCAGAAAGAGCAGCTTCAGCGGATGAAGGATGCTGGGATGGAGAGCGCGCAGGAAGAAGGAAAAGAAGAAGCTCCGCCCATTGAGGCTCAAGCCCCGCCCTCTCCTTCAGATGGGCGTGGCCCCATGTGTGCCCCTCCCTGTGAGACGAGTGAGGAGGTCAATGTCACCTCACCGGAACAGTCAGGGGCGGAGTCAGGGGCGGAGGACATGACTGACCGAGAGGACGAATCGCTGTCAATCAAAGATGAAACAAAAGAGGCGGTGCCTCCCCTGACGACAGACGACACTTCACCTTCTTGCAAACCAATCAGCCCGAAATTAGGTATGAATAACTATTGATGTATGATATTTCTTTCACAATGCTCAAAAGGAAACGCTTTCAAATAGATTAAAGAAGTGGTATCCAGAATAAAAAATGAAATTGCTGTCATAATTTACTCAAACCCATCATTCCAAACTCCTCCGCGGAAACGAAACACTGAAGAAATGACAAAAAAAGCACCTCAACAGTAAATGATGACAGCATTTACACTATAGGTTAAAAATCTGGGCATGTGGATCATTATTTAGATGTAAATAAAAGCCTAAATCAAGGGGCCGTTTACACTACACTTTTTTTAATGCGGTTTGGCCGTTCATTTGCACGACAATGGCCTGAAAACGCAAGTTTTTGAATACGATACCATTATTGTCTCCATGTAAATTAAAAAAACACAGGTGAATTTGTGAAAACAGTGACGTCATGCACATGCGTATTACGTGTTCAGTCTATTGTTGTTGTTTTTTACAAAGTTACATCGCCAACTACTGGCCTGGCAGCATAATACAGTGTTTTTAATCATTTTCGGGGATCGTTTTGACAACGTTGTCTTATTTCTGTTCATCTGTTCATTATTTAAAGCAATCGTATCTCTTCACAAAACTTGGATTAAACGGCTAGATTCATTTTACAAAGCCTTTATAAGATTTTTAGATCTTTTAAGTTTTCGTTACCTGGACTTTCAATGGAGGGACAGAAACCTCTCAGGTTTCATACAATATATTTTAATTTGTCTTTCGAAGATGAACCTGGAAGTCTTATGGGTTTGGAACAACATGAGATTGAGTATTTGATGACAGAATATTCATTGTTGGGTGAATATTCCTTTATATAGGAAGCCTATGTGCCGTTGGTAAATTCAATCAAAGTCTTATTAGTTTGGAACATTAATGATGTTGAGTAAATGACAGAATATACATTTTTGGGTGAACAGTATCTTTAAAGCGGTGATGAACTGAGAAATAAAATTTTCCTTGAGCTTTTGACATATAAGAGGTCATCACACTATAAGAATATCCTGTAATTTTCAGAGCTGAAAACTTCCTTGTTAGTCCAATAAAAGCTTTTATTGACACCAGGCCCAGCGAACGACAGGTTTTTTAAAGTGGGGATCTCTGAAGGGTATCAAACCCCGCCTCCGCAGAAGAAGATCAACACTGCCTGTTTAGTCCCGCCCACTGATTCGCGCATTACATGAAACTCATTATAATATGCAAAACTGTTATCCAATCAAAGCAGTGGGCGTTTACTTCCAAGTCTGCAATGCGGCACGCCCATAAAAAACGAGCGTTTCAGGAGCTAGGCTCAAAACCAGGGGAGAAAGTAGCCTATTACTTATTAATTTTGATGTTTTTGAATGTAAAAACCAAGCGAACGTCATCATAAGTTGACCTCAGACAACAATATAAATTTTTTTTAAAAGCCAGTTCATGACCCCTTTAAGAATGCTGAATGCAAATTGAAACAGTTTTACATTGTCACCCATCCCTCTCCGCAGATGATCCGCTTGGTTCTCCGGCTCTTCCCTCCTCCAGTGGTGGAGTGACTCAGACTAATTCCTACGCCTCGTCTCCTCTCAGTCTCTTCCGTCTGCAGGAGCAGTTTCGCCAGCACATGGCCGCCACCAACAACATCATGCACTACCCCGCCTTCGACGTGTCCACGCCCTCCTCCTTACCCTACCTGGGCGTAAACATGAACATGGCGTCTCCGCTGGGATCGCTGCCGTGTCAGCCCTACTACCAGTCCCTGTCCCAGGCCCAGCAGATGTGGAGCGGCCCTCTGATGCAGGGCTCTGGTGCTCTGCCGGCCCTCAACAGCAAAACCACAAGCATCGAAAACCTGCGTCTGAGGGCGAAGCAACACGCGGCATCACTTGGCTTGGACACGCTTCCAAACTAACCTCTCAATGTCTTGTGTCCACGATCTAAAGCCCGGTTTGCATGTGGTGTTATGATGTGTTTGGGTCGATCGGATCACAAGTAGACGAGGGAGACACATTCCCGTTTACACCTGGCGTTTTAATCCGTCTCTTTTGTCCACTTTTGACAACTTCTGTCCTGATTTCTTCGAGGCAAGGGTTTACGGTTTTTGGGTTTTTTCAGATCTTTCGATCTAATGGACAAAATAAGCTCATGCAATTTACATATGAACGCCCGGAGACGATGGAAAATCGTCACAGAGAGCATCAGCTTTAGTTTCTGCTCTGACAGTTACAAGATCAGCCGAACGCTGTCAGTGAGTGTTAGAAATCAGGAATGGAGAGAGAACATTGTGCTCGTTACGCTTTCATCTTCAAATCAAACTTGGGTCTTCAGCCGACAAAGTTTAAATCCCGTCTGGCTAGCGCTCTTCCTATAATGTTTACTCATTAGGTCAGTAGACGGAGAGTAGACGGTCTTTTGTGGCTGTTTGAACACATTCGATCACATGAGCGTTTACACTACGAAAGCAATCCAGTCGAATGTGTTTTCGACTCCCTCTGGAAGTGGCTTAAAGTGGACAAGCTCAAAACGTTTACACCTGTATTTAGTGTCGTCCACTTGTGATCCGATTGACCAAAGCGCAACTAAATACCAGGCGTAAACAGGGCCTACATAACATTAGTGTGCAGAACCACGTGACAGCTGGCTGAGCTGGAGCTGTTTCATTATCATTTAGCATGGCGGAGTGAAGTTTCGACGACTTTGAAATGTTAAGGTCTGGCTGCATGGCAGAGGTTTTAAACTTTTCCAAAACACCCCTTGCTTTGCACTTTGAAATGCAATTTTTTTTTTATTAACTTCATTTGTCTCTGTAAATAAGCTTATTCGGGTCCACAGCCTTAGTAGAAGGTATAGTGAAGCCTCCCGTTTGTATATTTGAAGAAATGTTTAACTGTCTGTGGATCTTATAAAGGGACGTAAACGTATGGATGAAGCTTCTGCAAACACCAGAAAGACTTCAGCATCACCTGGACTGATGTTCCTGATGTCATGCCATGTGATTTGTCGTCTTAGAGTCTAATGGAGTTGTTTAAATAAATGTGAATAATTTATCAGTGAAATGAAAGGGAATAAACCACATATATGAACTGAATCTAACTGTAGTTTTATTGTTTGTTGAGTCTATATTTCAGATTTTTACGTTTTTTCTTTTGCATTACACCTGTATTTGACGATATTTAATGCACACTTTTTCTGCACTGAGACACATTCATTTCATCCTGCTATTTTAAAAGTTATAAGAATAATCATGCATTTCTTACAGTTCCACAATGTAAAAATGGTCATTTTAAATTCTGTAATTTTACGAGTAATTACAACAGAAGCTAAATTGATCATGAATTCGTTAAAAAATGTAACTAACATTAGCTCTACAACGGCAAAAATCATAATTAGAGATTTATATAAAAAATAAGGGAAAAGTTACATCCGAGCATGCACTGAGCTAAAATTAATTTGAGGTTTGGCAATATTTCTGAATAAATTTACAAAGACACATTGATTATATTTTTAAGCATGCTCCTTTCTCATGTTATGTCTCTATTTTTTTTTTTAAATCCATATGCATTGCATTACTTGCACACCATAACTAAATAAATGGATGGAATGTAATGTTTTCTACATGCATGCCCTTTCTCTTTCTGTTTCCCCCCTCTTTTGCATGCATGCTCATCTTGATAACAGATCCAGTGAAAAGCTTAACACACAGAGGCAGAAAGCGAGTGATCACCCCACATCACCCCGGCGAGGCCGTCGCCACCCTCCTGTCAGAGGTTTGGCAGCTCTGAAGCACAACTCTCTGCAGTAAGGAGATTAACACGGGTCAGGATACCAGTGGATTAAGTTGAGGAAGAACAGAGGAATGGAGTGAGAAGACATGTCGTGTTCAGACACCTGTTAACAGCCCATACTTTATATGCTGGCACTCCAGTGAATTTTAAAAAGATGGATTTCATTCTCACTCCAGGCAAAAAGGGGAGGAGAGAAGACAAGATCTTTGACAAAAGCATAAGAATGGTTAACATCTCTTAATGCATTGGTTCTGAAGAGGAGTGTCACAGACAGCATTGAAAAAATTATAAACACAAACAATAAAATGTAATGATAAATAGGACAAAATAAGTATGCTTATTAACTTTTAAAAGGGAGCGGGTTATTATAGTTAACTAAAATGTAAACCATTTAAAAATATTGTTACTTGAAATAAAATAAACAATAATAAAATATACAAAAGCTTAAACGTACACACCATGTAAATATTGGTTCACAATTAACAAAATTTAAATAATGAGTCAATACATAATCAATCCTTCTTCCAAAGGGTGTTTTTGTCTTTCCCCACTGTAAACCCCATTAAAGAACAAACTTAAATTAAACTAATTAGTTCAGTCAAATTAACTTTAATGAGTATTTCGCACTTTCTTTTTCTTTCAAGTTCACAGAACTGATTTATTTTAAGTAAACTGAACTGTTTGAGTTTTATGAAATGATTTCTTTTAATTTAGACAAAACTTAAGTTTAACTGAATTGTCTATTTCCCAGCATGCTTTGCCGATGGCACTCATTCATGTGTAACTTTGATGAAAAGGTTTTGATCCACTTCAAATGTTGACTTACTGTACATGCAGTTTTGTTTTTTAACTGTTAGAGGTCTAAAATACTTCCTAAACTTTTTGTTGTTTGAGGCTGTCTCTCTAATCAAACTCTTCAGAAAAAAAAATCCATGTTTGCATCTCCCTAATTTGACTTACCAGACAAGTTGTGTGACAACAATAACCATGAACACATAACAAAAAAGAAAGGTTTGAATTATTGGCCTTGAAACCATTGAAAAAAGTGCATAATTATAATGTGAATTTTCTTATTCAGTCTATGCCATGTTAATAATGTCACATTTTTGGGTTCTATGCAGGTCAGGATTAAAAAACGCCAACATTAGATTTTATTACTAAATCTCTGAGATAAAATCTGCGTCCTGAAGCAAAACCAGTTGAAATGTATGTAATTAATGTAATTAGTGTAAATAATGTAATACAACATGTTAAATCTCTTGTTTGACGCTTTTATAACCAATATTTAATGTGTGCTGGTAAGTGTAAAAATGTGCAGTTTTTGGGTTGGGTGTTTTTCGCCTGTGTGTGTGTGTGTGTGTGTGTGTTAAGCTGTTGAGGTCCTCTCGAGCTCTTTGATGTGTATCAGGGTTGTGCTCTGTTATAGGGATTTTCTGAGTTGACAGCTGCTTGAATATGTGGCGGTACTGCGATGGCAGTGGGTTAAAGAATGCTGGGAACAGGATTAGGATCATATTCTGGCAGTGGCTGTCAGTTCATCAATGGGCTCAGGTTCCCCAGTGACAGCTCTCCTTTGCTGCACGGCTAAGACCTTTAGAGGAACCATAAAAGAGTGTGAAAAGGGGCTGTTTCAATGGCATGGTATGAGTTTTGTTCTAACCTTGCTGGATGTGCATAAAGTAGAGGAGTCAGGAAATATCAGTGGGGTGCGTCTGATTTTAACACTCTCTGGAGGGTTGGAGACTTTGCAAGAACAAGCACTTATTTTGAAGTATTCATAAAGTTTTAAGTTTAAATGTTCTCCATCTCAGTGGGTGTAGAGCTTTAAAGGGTAAGTTTAAAGTTTAACTACGCTTTTTTCAAATTGTTTCCCCTTTTACATGATCATTATCCTTCCACGTTCTGACTCTTAGAATTAAATGGGCTATTTTTTTTTTTTTTGCTGCCACAAAATGTAAACAAAAGAATGATCTGCAGAGCTGTAGGTGCTACACTCCTAGAAAAAGGGATCAGTGGGGTTCTATTTAGAACTCTAGCGATCTTGACTCAATTCTAAAGAACACTTTATGGCAAAAAGTTTCTATATACGGAGAAATTGTATAATAATTTAATGTTGAATGGGTTATATACATTTTTTCCAAGTAAAAAGGTGTTTATGAGCTGTTTAATAAAAAAATAATAATTAAAATTAAATCCAGATCCCATGAAGCAAAATGCCACATGCAACACTTGTTCGCAAAATCACCAGCAGGTGGCGCAAAAGGATGGTTTGCAACATTGCTCAGCAAGGCTGTAATTGTGACGTTTTTACTTGTAAATGAAGGTAAAATAATTAAATAGATTACTGGTAATAATAATAACATTAATATTATTAATAATTATTTATCATTTATGTGCTTAATGTTCCAGCTATTTGACCAATTTTACTCTGAAATGAAGTGTGCTTACATTTCACTAGCCAGTAGCCTATTTTAGTCTATTACATGAGGTGTGCATTACGCCATAAATCAAATTAATCGACGGAAAATGGGATTTTAGGTAAGTCTGAACTCTAACATGATTTATTTAGACACTGTCAATATTGTGACCAAATTAAACCAAACTCCTAACAGAACCTTTTCTGTGCACTCACCCAAGAATTGCACATGGTCTTTCCGGTATTTTACTTGTATAATTGGTTCTTCTGTTGTTTAGGAATAATACCTGCAATCTGCACCTCAGGTAGGCTCGCGTAGCCAGACCTTCAGACTGACGGCTGAAGGTCTGGCCAGAGCCCGTATACGGAGAGCCTGGCCACTCCCTATTAAGTCCTATTGTACCGAATTTTGGTTGTAGTTCCACCAGAGTTCCACTGGGGCGATCGCCCGAGTGCAAAATGAATGGGAGTCTATGGGGCTAGACGGCTAAATTTGTCCCTTTCAGCCGATTGCCGTTGAGAAATCTCAGATTTTTGGCAAGTTCAACATGGGTTATAGGTCGAAAATTGAATGAACGAGTACTTATGTCCTTTCGATTTCTTATAGGTTGAGTTGTTGTTGCCCATAACACGCTAGCATTCTGCTAATGAACGCTGATTGGTCAGTGAAGGACTGGTTACGACCAGAGATACTGCTTGATGGCATCATGGCATCCGAAGCGGGAACAGAATGTATTCTAGCAGAAACTCTTCTAGCCCGTGTGTTTACCTGTGTCAGCTGTGTTGTGTGTTTACCTGTGTCCGCTGTGTTGTGTGTTTACCTGTGTCCGCTGTGTTGTGTGTTTACCTGTGTCAGCTGTGCTGGCGATGCCTCGAGAGAAAATAAAGTGCAGAGCGCGAAAGCACCACAGTGACTGCAGGATTGCCGTAAAGCAGTATCTCTGGTCGTATGATGTGTATGACGTCATTGACATTTTGAAAGACTTTTTAAAGCAAATAAGTGACTCTAAAAAATCTAACACCCAGCAATGTGCAATTTCTTTGCATCTCCTTTCGAATACAACATTCAAATTACTAGACAAAAAATTATATCTTGAGAAAAGTGGATTTTGAGGGGTATAGCTCCATAGACCTCCATTCATTCTGCACTCGTCCTGTGAGCGCCCTCATGTGGAATCAGAGTGGAACTGCAACCAGTCAGAAGCCGGAAGTGTAGCGAGAGTGAACCTTCTCCCCTTATTAGACATTCTCTGGTCTGGCTTTCTTTGGCCAAGGCCCGCCCATAAGGCAGTTTGACCGACATGTCAAACAACCAATTACAGTTCGTTTCGTTCAGCGTCACGTTTCGGGGTGTGGAAATGTCCCCACAACAACAGACCGGCGTGCAACAAGTCTCCACTAAGTGCCTCAAACAAAACTCCTGGACATCTCTTGAAGAGTCTATGCCGTGAACCTCGCATACTTTTGAGAATCCTACGTTTAGCTGATCTTGATAAATGCTCATTGTCACTCATGTAAACACAACAGTTTTTCTTCCGCAATCAATCTTCCGCTAGACAAATTCCGGAAATCCGATAAAATTCAACCAATCAGATGACGACTTCGACATTCCTGAAGTGTTTCCAGTTAAGTGTACCATATGCATCAGACGATTAGCCAACGTTCCGTGGGCTGAGACTATCTTTTTTTTATTTGCTGTGAAATCTTTACAGATTAAACTTATTTTTAAGTAAACAATTTTTTTATAGATTGTTAGTACTTCAAGATGAACACTCACTGGACTGAAGCAGTTTTTCTTGGTTATCTATAATTTTTTATTTTATTTTTTTAAACACGATCAAATGTTTGAATCATATAATATTCAACAGCCTTTTGAGGAACTTTTATTTGTTCGTCTCTCAATCATTAATGTATTGTTTTGCAATATGCCCCTATATGTTTTGAGGAGACCCGTTCCATGTAAATAAACCATGTAACGTTATTAGACTCCTGATATGACCGAGTGCAACTTTAAACTCAGACGAAAGAGAGAAAATGGCTGAACTGAATTCAGTGACTCGACCTGCAGAAAACTGAACTCGACCACTTTAGCAAAGCATTCTCCATACAGGAGTGACGTGAAGCATCAAACTCCTCCACGCTGTCAGAGTTAAGACAACAGAAGAAGCCGCTCAGCAGAAATCCAGAAGGTTTAACTCAGATTTCCCATAATTCCACTCGACAGGATCCTCACTTGAAAACTCGGCAGTCTTTCCCCCCTTTCCATCTGACCCGCCCGACGACTCACTCTGCCAGCCCTGCAAAACAATACTTTCACAATACCGCCGGACTTTTATTCTTGCCATGGCGTTATATAATTCCAGGAATTACTGACAGGCAAGGATATGCTAAATCCTCTTCCTGAAAGTGGATGAGACAGACTCTGCGAGCAGCGGCTCTCTTTTCCGCCTCATGACTTGGTCGGTAATCCCGATACGCACTGTCTGCATTTTTACTGTATGTGTTTAAGCGCATTTGCAGAGCATTTATCTCCCCAATGTAAACCAATTTGGCTATAAGGGCTTCGGGGCGAGCTCACCGCTGAAGGAAAGAAAGGAAAACTCAAACGTAGCAGAAGCGCTGTGGGTGGGGGGGGGGGGGTGGGGGTGTGACGTAGAGAGAGAGAGAGAGAGAAAAAAAGACATGGCGAAAGAAAAGAAGAAAAGAAGCAGAACGGCGAAGGAGAAAAGAGAATCTTGTCCAGAGGCGATGCTTCCCATTTGTGCAATAAGATCCACAAAGCCGCCAAAACCTGAATCACTGAACTGTTGAATCGCTGAAATCTTCACAGTCATCGTTATCGTTATCCACTAATCCAGCGCTACGTCCCTGGCCAGACATACTTTTCAAGTTTCAGTGAGGTGTCTGTACTGTACATGTCTGAAACATATGTTTTCTCCACTGCTTTTAATCTAAAAACTAGCCAACATTTTCTCTTCAGAAACCCTTGCCACCATCCATGATGCCCTCGACATCAAGTAAACTTTCTAGTAACCTTCACTCTTAAAAAAAAAAGCAGTGGATTTGTGAATATCACAATGATAAATAACTGATACAATCTCTGAATGTCACTTGTAATTGTTTTAGTTTGATATAACCTACCAAAATAAACGCTCAAATATCCAACAATTAAATGACATCAAGTATTTTTCATGAAAAGAAATTAGTATAGGCTAGGACATGGGCCTACTTGGATATTTTGATTGAAATTGAACACAAATATTGAGAATGGAGAAATTATACTGATCAGTTTCTATTACTACAATTATTATTCATTCCATAGCAATATTCTTCATTTTGAACCACAATTTAAAGGTAGGGATCTCCCGGTCACGTGACCCCTAGCCGCGTGTCAGCCATTTTGACGGAATACATCCGTCAGCTACTCAGTGGCATGGATCTATTATTAGGGGTGAGTAATATAATATTAGTATATTTATATTTATAATTAGCCTAAATATTGCAATACTTTGCGCTGCAGTATTGATATAATTGCGTGCCCAAAATATCTCGATATTGAACAGAATCGATCCCCCCCCCCCAAAAAAACTATCGATTATTAGCGCAGCTAACTCTTCACGTCATGTCATCGCACTTATTAGCATCACAGAAGATACAAGAGGAAGATAATGGAATTAGGAATCATCCATATGAAGCACCACAAGTTCTTTTTACAGGCATTAAATGTGTAGAAAAACTTCCTGACATTGAGTTCGGTGACATATACAGCTACCTTATTCACTTCCCATCACGCTAACGTTACACCGGAGCTTCAGCATACAAAAGCTTAGCAGGCTAACGTTATCGGTATCAGTCCGGGTGGGTCAGCAACTCTTTGCCTGTTTATTGCCGCCAACCACTTTCTCCGATTTGTTTCTTTTGGGATACGGTAAAGATATTCCTTTTATCTGATCGCATCCAACTGCACAGCATTGCTCTAGCATGATAGGAATATTTCGCGACGAGCTGTGGTATCACCGTCCGGCGGTTTAGCTTTTTCAATTCCGTCAAGATGGCTGCTCCAAATGGCGTGACGTCACGCGGGAAATCCAGAAATTTAAATTATCCCAGAATTTACTCGCCCTCAATCCAGGTGTAGGCTATAGGTGAAACATTTGAATAAATTTGAATATCGTGCAAAAGATAATTTATTTCAGTAATTGAACTTAAAAGGTAAAAACTATTATATAGACTCATTACATGCAAAGTATTAAAAAAAATAGATATTTTCATAATTATAATTTTGATGATTATGGCTTACAGTTTATGAAAACCCCAAATTCAAAATTAGAATATTGTGAAAAGGTTTTCATATCTGTAAGCCATAATCATCACAATTATAACAGATAGGCTTGAACTATCTCAATGTAATGAGTTTATATAATATATTAGTTTTACCTTTTAAGTTGAATTACTGAAATAAATGAACTTTTGCACGATATTCAGATTTTTCGAGTTTCACCTGTATATGATTTTCTTCTTTCAGCCAAACACAATCTGAGTTATATTAAAAAATATCCTGGCTCTTCTAAGCTTTACCTGAGATTTTGAAGCCCAAAAAAGCGCATCCGACCATCATAAAAGTTACCCTATGACTCGAGGTTAATAGCCTTCTGAAGTGAATCGATACATTTTTGTAATGAAAATATTCATATACTATAATAATCTTTTGTAACACTAAATGTCTTTACTATCGCTTTTAATCAATTGAATGCATCTTTGCTGAATCAAAGTTTTTTGTTTTTAAACCTCACTGATCCCAAAAGTAGCGTATGTCTCCATGTTACATTATTAAATCAATGTTTTTTTTAATACATTTCTTTATTCAGGCCAGAATTAGAGATAGGGTTCATTTCAGCAGTGGACCCGGAAAGAGAACAATATAATGAGAAGAAATCAAAATGTCCCTAATGAGTTCCCATCCTTGATGACTAATGCAAATGAAGAATGTGCGCAAAACCCAGAACAGACAAATATTTACATTACATTGGAGCTGATGGTGTCATGTGTCATTAAGTCCAGTTAAAGCCTTTCCAACCAAAGTCATCATTCGGGACAGAGAAAGCGAGCAGCGCTCACCTCATACCGACAGACACGCAAGAACACGCTTTCTGGGAACCTGTGATGTACTGATTCATTTTAGTTTAATGCATTAAATTATACAGAATGATACAGAAGCATTTAAATCCTCATTCAGGCTTGATGAAGCTGCATTGCTTCTATACCGACTGCAAATAGCCACGCTTCATTAAAACAGTGAAGAATGATTGAAAGTTATTAGTTTATTAAAGGTGAAGTGTGGAATTTTTTCAGTGCAACTATCTTCACCAAAAGTTAATGCAAAGAATTAAGCCCAATTTCAAATTGGACAGATTAATGTCTTTTAGTAATTGTTAATCTGATTTAAACATAAAAAAAATACACATTAACTCAACACACAATCTCAAGGACAGATGTAAACATTAATGAAATACATCACACTAGTCTTGTTTTTAGTTAAACGCATCATCATATCAGTTTAAACACCTGATGAACAATGATCAAATTCTGTGGATGTTTCTGTGGTCACAGATTCTGTGTCGGCCCGCTCATCATAACTCATCTACGGCTGACCCGTTAGCAGCTCAGAAACACACACAGAGAATCTCCCTCATCGTGTCTCCTGGTGAGTTAGTTGTTGGCTGTGAGCTTCTCCACCTCTCTCATAAAGCGCAGACACATTTCATCCTGCCACGGTAGAGATACACACTGAACTGCCACAGGGAGACCTACGCCGTCCTTCACTGCCTGAAAACACACACACACACACACGTTATACTGTAGATCAATTGACATGATTTTAAGGACAAAACACACTCAAATACTTGACATATGCGCCGATTTATCACACACACACACACACACACACACACATCACGTGTTATAGATCAATTGACATGATTTAAACGACAAAACACACTCAAATACTTGACATATGCGCCGATTTATGACAGACACACACACACACACACACACACACACACACACATCACGTGTTATAGATCAATTGACATGATTTAAACGACAAAACACACTCAAATACTTGACATATGCGCCGATTTATGACAGACACACACACACACACACACACACACACACACACACACACACACGTTATAGATCAATTGACATGATTTAAACGACAAAACTAATTGGCATATGCGCCGATTTATGACAGACACACACACACCGCGTGTTAGAGCAATTGACATGATTTAAACGACAAAACACACTCAAATACTTGACATATGTGCCGATTTATCACACACACACACACACACACACACACACACACACACACACACACACACACACACTATGGGGACATTAGACAATGATTTTCATACTGTACAAACTGTATATTCTCTCCCTTAAATAAATAACAAAAACAATATTTTGGTTACACTTATATTAGCCTTGTCAAGCCCAATATATATATTTTTAAATCGCATAACACAAATTTCACTAAAATATTTCATGGCACAAAATACAAAATTGCTGACAATAAATAATGTGGTCTACTCTATTACATTTGTTTGCTAAGGTTGTTTCTACATTGACCATTCAACCTCCAAACATTTTAAATTAATTATTAATATTTGTTCCCCCATGTTATAATGTGTGATTTATTTCAAAGCACACCGAAAACTAAAGTAAAACTTAATTTATTCAAGTTAAATGAATCCCAAACATACGAGACAAGGTTGAAATAATGGAGTGTATAAGAGTTATTTAGTAAGAATAAAAAACTCAACCTATATTTGGGATACTGGTAACTGGGATCTTTTAATAGTTAAAAAAGGGCTTATTTTTTTGTAATGAAATTAGACATTAGACAAATTCTACATAAAGGGCCCAAAAATATACACAGTCCAAATAGTCCCATATATGGCTTTACTATTGGTTACTGGAGTTAAGTAGAGCTTTACATACATCTCATTGTCCGAGACATGTCTGTTTAATAACAGTACATGATCCCAGTCGGTGTGATTCTGTCTTTGTACTCGTGACTATAGTGCCTCCTTGTGGTTGTCAGGCATACAACTCACAGTTTTTCACAATGGTCTTGCACTGTGAAAACCTACCTTGACGAAGAGTTTGTCCCACACGTCCCCAAAGACGCCCTTATACTGGCTGAGCTGTGCCTCGTCCTCTTCCGTCACTGTAGACACGGCCACGGCCCCGGCTGGGAAGTTCAGCAGGTTGTACAGGGATGTGTAGCTGAGAGCACCTTCAGGAGTGGAGAACAATTACTGCATCTAGGTGACTGCGGATGGCCTTATGCTCAAATCACGGCTGTCGAGTTAATAAGTAACTTTAGACCGAAGACAGCTAATGCATGATATCTAACAGACTTGGATCACAATCTACACCAGTCACCATGAAATCAAAATTGACCATTCTTATTTCTAATGGAAAATTGCAGTATTTGTTATAAATTATATATCTGTGCACATAATTAGACCCCCTGTGGTGAAAATCCAGCTTTTAATGTTGTTTATGTGTCTATGTGGTGTTTTTAATATGCTCTAAGACAAGCTATGTGTAAATTCATAAATCAACAGCATTGCTGAGTATTTTCTCATTAAAACTGCAGTGAAAAGTCAGTCTCAAAAACACGGTTTGAAATCGCTGGTGTTTCTGACGTCACACACTACCTTGTAAGTTAACCAATCAGATTAACGAGTGATCATCAATGAGTGGATCTCTGAGCTGATGTGAGTGAGTGGAGGCGGGGCTCATTTGCATATTCATAGAACAGCAAGGGTGTAGAGTTACATTCAAGCTATTTTAAGGCATGACATTTTTTTTCAAGGAAAAAAACGTTACATATGTAATTTGGGTGTTTAAATATGAGTTTTAAGGGATAACATTATTGACTACAAGGGGGCTTTAACCAAAATAACTTTCCCTTCCTCTTGCAGCATCTCTGATGATGAGGGCGGGGCAACCTGTCACTCACATGAGATCCACCAATGGCAAACCACAACCATCCAATCACAGGCGTAACTATCGGTAACGAGGGTACGCGGTTGCTTCCGGGCCTGGACCAATCAGTGACTGGAAGATATTGATTGACAGCCGGGTCCCCCTATAGCATTTTACTACTTTTAGTCTGATCACATTTTACTTTATCGCAAATTTATTTGAATAAATAATGACAACAACATAGTTTACTGATAATTAAATACATGTTTGAAACGAACAACATGGATTTTGGTGTAATTTGTTTCAAATTGGGACTGGGGAATCCCCGGGTCCCATTTCGAATCCCGGATACAGTAAGTGAACAACAGTAAGTGAATATGCGTATTGCGTGCAAAACAGTAAAAACGTTGAACTTGAGAGACCGACAATATCCATATGGAGTCGTAGTAAAATTACAAACACAAAAGTGGCTTTCAAAAGCGAAAACGAAAAGAGGAATTGGAGAAATTAATGAGTAAATTACCAAAAATAGGAAGCTTCTTTAAAAAGAAATGCAGGATTCGACAACTTCGCACAGAGGAAAGCCCAGAAAATGCCGCAAAATTGGTGGGGGGGGGGCCTTGATAATCCTGATAAGGGTCCGGTTTTTGCTTACGCCACTGCATCCAATCAATTCCTCACAGACAAAATCAAGCCCCGCCCACATTTGTTCTTGTTCCAGAAGCCGTTTCACTCGGGTATACGACACAATAGGAAAGAAAAGTCTATCAAAGCTTGTTTCAGGCTGACTTTAAGTAGATCACGAAACTCATTTTTGCCAGTCACAATTAAATGAACTAGTAATAAGGGAATTGAAAGCTAAAAGCGATTGAGACGTGGGATGTGGCACAGTGATTAACAAGACAAATTAAAAAATTGCACTTCATGTCAAAAAGGTTGTCGACCCCAGGTTTACAGGCACAAAGATAATGTAATAGTAATGTAGATGTGAGGTAAGTACTGGTGAGACGGCCGCAGTAATGGAAATTGTAGGCTGGTCCAAGCATAGGGCACAACAACACGTCCACATTCAGTCTCCTCCACTCCGCTATCACCTCATCGATGTATTCCTACAGATGAGAAAACCCCAAAACCTTTCACACATTCTCAAAATACATACAGTCATGTCAGAATAAGAGTCACTTATACCCAGTATGTGGCAGGAAAATGTATTTGCTCAACTGCTGGGAAGCACTGTCAATCAATGTTCGGGGTAACGCGAGTAATCGGATTACTTTTATTCAAGTAACAAATTACTTTTCATTTTACAACAAAATATAAAATAACCTTCACTCTTAAAAAAAGCAGTGGATTTGTGAATATCACAATGATAAATAACAGATAAAATCTCTGAATGTAACTTGTAATTGTTTTAGTTTGATATAACCTACCAAAATAAATGCTCAAATACCCAACTATTAAATCACATCAAGTATTTTCATGAAAAGAAATTAGTATAGGACATACTTGGATATTTTGATTGAAATTGAACACACATATATTGAGAAATTATACTGATCAGTTTCAATAACTACAATTATTCAGGATTCTTCATTTTTCAAATAAGTAACAGGTTTCTTTGTTTTCCCATGTACAAGTGAAACTCGAAAAATTTGAATATCGTGCAAAAGTTATAATTTTGATGATTATGGCTTACAGCTTATGAAAACCCCAAATTCAAAATCTCAGAATATTTGAATATTAAATAAAATCTATATATAAAAAAAGATTTTAAATACAGAAATGTCGGCCCTCCTGAAAAGTATAATCATGCATATGCAATGCCTTTGGCTTGCTCAGTTGGGGATATTCAATTTAATGAATCAATCAATATTACTATTGATTAGCATTACCAAACATGGACGTTTTATTATTATTTTAATTTAATACTGTGAAGCTGCTTTGATACAATCTGTATTGTGAAAAGCGCTATACAAATATTCTTGACTTGACTTGACTTGACATGTACTCAGTACTTGGTGTGGGGGCGCCTTTTGCATGAATTACTGCCTCAATGCGGCGAAATAAATCAAATTTTGCACGATATTAAATTTTTTCCGAGTTTCACATGCATTGACTGACAGCTCTCCTGTCCCGTGATAAGAGAAATTGGGATTATGGTGCATTCAAGTCCTCCTGGGAAGTCGTGTTTACGACGGTATGTGTGTTCAAGTCTCTTTGGTCAGAGTAAGATGGCGGTCTGTTTTCTCTTAATTAATTACACAAAAATACAGCAAGGTTCTTAAAACTCTACTTAGAAAATGAAGAACAAAGAAATGTGCATCAGGTGTTTTGCAGGTGTTATGTTTTTAATTAATTTATGAAGCCACTGTAAACTTTATGGTTACATGTTATATTATAATGGCATCATATTCTGTGCACTGTGCAGGCAATTAGCTTACTTCGCTGTGAATAGAAAAGCCTGACAATATCACTGCTAAATACCTTGAAGTATTGTCATAAACATCATATTTGTGTTTCATTTCCTGCTTATAGGAACTCGGCTTATTCATTTCAGTTTTGGTGTGAAAGGGCTTTTACATTTGCCAAGATTTTTTTTTTTTTAATATATATATATATATATATATATAAAAAAACAAAGAAGCAAACCCAGCCCATGTGAGAAAAAGTCTATAAAAAGTAAATAAGTAATGCAATTAGTTACTTTTTTATATTGTATTACTTTTAAAAGTAACTTTCCACAACACTGGTCACAATAGTACACTGAAATGAGGACACATAATAATTAAATGTTTCCTAGCAGGGATTAGAAATGGTTCCAGGAATGATTATGAACAAAAAACGTGTATAATGTGAGGCTTCACATGATTTAATGACCAGAGAGAACCATAGGCCTCTATTACACTGTGATAATCATTTCTGCAATCTCAGTGGTGTTGATGAAAGTTGTAGAAGACCACATAATATTTATAATAAAATTAAAATAATAAAATTCTACCTCAATATTTACATGATGTCTCCATAATTCTTCTATAGACCTTGCAAAAGAAAAAAGACATTAAAGGAATGGTATCATTTCAATTCTGCTCAGTTATTGTGAAATATTATTACAATTTAAAATGACTGGAATCTACGTGAATATATTTTACATTTTTATTTATTTCTGACTTTTCAGCATCATTACTCCAGTCTTCAGTGTCACATGATCCTTCAGAAATCATTATATTATGATGATTTGCTGCTCAAGAAACATTTATGATTATTATCAATGTTGAAAACAGTTTTGCTGCTTCATAATAATGTAGAAAATAGGATAATTTTTTGTCAGGATTCTATAATGCATAGAAAGTAAAAATATAAATAAATAAAAAAAATAATGTTTGTAATAATGTAGAGGTCTTTACTGTCACTTTATCGATTTCATTCATCCTTGCGGAATAAAATTATTGATTTGATTAAAATAAATATTACTGACTGAAGAATGGTCTTACTGAATAGTGTATTTCTAAAAACTTTAATTTGTAAATTTAAAAAATAATAATCGTAACTTAAATTACACTCAA
The DNA here is from genome assembly GCF_949152265.1 of Phoxinus phoxinus. Lineage (NCBI taxonomy): Eukaryota > Metazoa > Chordata > Actinopteri > Cypriniformes > Leuciscidae > Phoxinus > Phoxinus phoxinus. Next base: position 32,717,161 of record NC_136886.1, read on the forward strand.
GAACACAAGATTCATCAGCATAATTATATTCATTATGCAAATTAATGTAAACAAAATGTAGCTTACCCAACTCCACCAGTTGCATTCAGGCTTGCAGACAACCGCGGAAACTGGAGAATGTAATATAAACATAAAAGAGTTTAAAAACATATTAGCTTTGAAGAATAACAAATTTATTAAATGTTTAATTTAGGAAACTGCAAAAGTGAAGAGACTAAATGTTTAGATCAGCTGCGAAACTTCCAGCAAGAGAGTCCGGTTAGTCCTGTTTTCTGTATTTGTTAGGGTGTATTCACACCTGCCTTGTTTGGTTCGATTGAATCGAACTCTAGTTCGTTTCCCCCCTTGGTGCGGACCTTTTGGTCAGGTGTGAAGACAGCAATCGAACTCGGGTGCGGACCAAACAATCGAACCGAGACCCAGCTGAAGAGGTGGTCTCGGTACGGTTCCAAACGAACTCTGGTACAGTTCGTTTACGATGTGAACATGAACTGACCCAATTGCAATAAAGCTCTGCGCCTTTGAGTTAACAGGCCTCCGTAGTCGGAGTTGCGTTATGGGAAAGTGTTCTGTTGTTGATTTACTACATTTTGGCATAATGGTTTGTGTTATTGTTCGTTCAAGTGCGAAAGAGAATTTCATTCCGGCGCGCTGTCTGGCCACACGATACTGTTGCGCGTCTTTCTGCGCGTCGTGTGTGCATCATTGGAATGGAATGAATTAGTGTGTGCGCATCAGGACATTCACACATATCTCTTTAGTCTAATCACGCATAAATGCTTTAAAAGCATTTGCATGAATACGAGCGAGTTCATTTACGATAGTTACAATACAAGGATGGTGGGTGGGTGAGTGTGTGTGCCGGGGTGCTGCGTTAATTTATGTTAAACTGGGCAAACTTAAATCGCAAGCGTTAACGTTGACAGCACTTGTTAGCAGTATATACAATAGCTGAGCCTTTTTTTTTTTTTTTTGCACTTCCTAATTTCCCTACTTGAGAATCCTTGTCCAATGAATGGACGACCTTAGCACACGTGTGGTTTTGTTTACAAATTTTGTACAAACGAACCGTACCAAAAAAAAAAAAAAAAAAAATGATTTGGTCCGGACCAAAGCAAGTGAACTATCGGACTTTCCTGGTGTGAATACACCCTAGATTACTGAAAACTGGCTTCTTGGAGCTCCGGTTTCAGCAAGAGAGTCCGGTCAGTCCTGTTCTCGCGTCTCAGCATTTGAATAGTTATGCTAACTGGGTCTAGAGCAGGTTCCAAAACCTGTAATACTTCATTTCTCATCATAATGTAAATCCTTGCCCCTAAAAGTACATAAATTGAAAGTACACTGTTACAGTTCAGACTGTTGGAAAGAATTGCAGCCGCGCTCAATAAAGAAGAACTTCTGCTTGAACGTGATCCAAACGTCTCCTGGTCTTTGCTTAGAAGAAGGAAAAGTTTCCTACAGCTTGAATATAACAGATTGCTTAATTAGATGCAAATGAGAAACAGAAACAGCATTAAAGGAGAACTCCGGTCAATTTTAACATTGAGCTCAATTTTTAGTAAATTTGGAGTGCTGTCAATACAGAGAACAACGACAAAAATCGGTGTTGCCTACACCGTGTTATCCTCTTTTTAAAATGTGCACCCTATTGACTTGAATGGGGCAAATTTTAAACCTCGAGTCGATTGTCGAGTTCACGCGTGTGATCATAGGTAACTAAACCTATGCGCGTGAACTCGACAATCAACTACTTTGGACTTCGATCGAAAACAGGAAATAAATACATGTCTGTGCGCTTGTTGAATAACATAATTTTTATTCATATCTTTCACATCTCCTGCAGTCAGATTCACCGTGTTCACTCTGAAGGAATCCCTCAACATGGCTGGGCACTTGTATGACACATCAAGGATGATAAGAGAAATAAAAGCAGGTTTAAAATTAGACCCCATTCAAGTCAATAGGGTGCAAATTTTAAAAAGAGGATAACACGGTGTAGGCAACACCGATTTTTGTCGTTGTTCTCTGTATTGACAGCACTCCAAATTGACAAAAAAATGAGCTCAATGTTAAAATTGACCGGAGTTCTCCTTTAACAATTTTTTTTTTTTTTTTGCATTAACAAAACTCACAACAGGCTTCACAACAACAGAGAGGAACTTCTTTACGAAGCCTGGGATCCGCAACAGGAGGGCCTGATCCCGGAGACACGAGTCAATGGGGCCTGACTTCCTGAAATCACACACACACACACACACACACAAACATCATGTGTGATTACTGTGAATCAGAGGTGACTACAGAGTCTTTAACGAGGCCAGAAACACTGGAATAGTTCTAATGGATATCAATCATGACATGTGACTGTGCGGATACCAGACGTACAGATGACTGAAGAGGGTCGCGCCTCCATCCGCCATGACCCCTTTAAAAGCAAACTCATGGAAGACTTCGTAGAGCCGCAGAGGCGGGAAAGGAACAAGCTGAAATGTGAACAGAACATCAGACCTGCAGATCTCAACTTATCACACATGTTCTGTATAATGTATACACGTGAAACTCGAAAAATGTGAATATCGTGCAAAAGTTCATTTATTTCAGTAATTCAACTTAAAAGGTGAAACTAATATATTATATAGACTCATTACATGCGAAGTGAGATATTTCAAGCCTTTATTTGTTATAATTTTGATGATTATGGCTTACAGCTTATGAAAACCTTTTCACAATATTCTAATTTTGAATTTGGGGTTTTCATAAACTGTAAGCCATAATCATCAAAATTATAACAAATAAAGGCTTGAAATATCTCACTTTGCATGTAATGAGTCTATATAATATATTAGTTTCACCTTTTAAGTTGAATTACTGAAATAAATGAACTTTTGCACGATATTCTAATTTTGAATTTGGGGTTTTCATAAGCTGTAAGCAATAATCATCAAAATTATAACAAATAAAAACTTGAAATATCTCACTTTGCATGTAGGGCCCAAAGTCATTACATATTTAAAATAGTAATATCCTATCCTATACTAAACCTAAACTAATCTTGACAAACTATAGATCATTTGAAAGCTTACAGTCTTTGATTTTCAAAATAAATTACAGAGAAGCTGTAATTTATCAATTTGCAACACGAATATGTTCATACTCCTAAGGCGTGTTCAGACCTTTATTTCGAAATCGTGATGAACATGAAAAATCATGAAAGAATGGTAGAAACCTCAGTTTGTTTTCATGCCAAGAGTTCAAAAGATAGCATCCATTTAATTATTTTAGAAAAAAAAGGTCTGAAAATGTTTTAAATATAAAGAAAACCCACATATGGAAATGGCGGCGCCCTTATATGGGCAGTTATGTCAACTAGTGGAGAAGTGTGGTACTGCGCACAAAATAAATCTCACTGAAAGCTCATTTTTTGAGATATCAACCTAAAATTTGAAACACAACTTGTTGATTTTTTTTGTGCAGTTTTAGAGTCGCCCAGGTTTTGAAAAAATATATTTTATATAAAATATGAATAATTAAATTGTTTATATTGTACATTTTCATAAACTCAAACTTCTATAACTTTTTTTCTGTTTCACTTTCTTAATTTATTTCACTTCTACAAAAATCTGCCAAATGTCTTCTTTAAAACAATCTTATGTCTATATTCCAAAGCATTCTTGAATTACAACCATTTATGTTCAGAATGTGCATTTTCATGTCTATTCAAAAAAAGGGGGTGCAGTTAACAGAAGCCATTCAGATGTTAGTTACGTCCAATAAACAATGGGTCATCTGTATTTTACAAATACATAACAATTTGTTGTTGTGTTAATGATTTGAAAAGCATATCCTTTGCTTGCCAACAAACTGCCGATGGCTAATATAACAACTGTTAATGTAATGTAGTGTAGTTGTGTACCGTGTGGCCCGCTTTCTCCAGCAGGGCTTTAGTCTCCCTGAAGACCCTGGCCATGCTTGGAGACGGCTGCTGGAAACCATCGTTCTCATAATAACCAATCCTCAGGGGCTCTGAGCTCTCATACACCTGTTTCATAAGAGGACAGTATGATAGATTCTGCTTTCACCTATGATTGACCAATAAACAAGCATTTGATGTGCTATATTTATACAGGACCTTTTGGTTGAATGGTATGGGAGGAACAGTGGGATCCAATGTGAACATATCTTGGCAAAGCAGTGCCCGCATACACAGAGCCACGCTCTCGACGTCTCTCGCCAAAGGGCCAATCGAGGACAACACTGTGATCCAGCACAGAGATGACGTCTTATATTTCAGTTTGTTTACAGTTCAAAACTAGACCAGATAAACCTTATCTTACCCGACTTCTGGCCTTTGACACAAGAACTGATTCCTTGACCGCTAAACAAGGATGATATAAAAAAATAAAGCAAATCAAAGAACAAGAAAAAACAAGTATATTATATACACAACATCTAATGAACTACTGGTGAATCTCGTAAAAAAAAGTCAATCTAAAATCAAAAGAAAGAAATAAGAAATTCTATTAAGATTAAAGAAACGTTTGTGAGTGCATCATGACAATATTTACAGAAATTAAGCACATTTACTGTGACTTTTGTGTTCCTCTTTAACATATAAACGGTTTTATTTACACATATGGTATTATAGGCATTTAGCCCTTACCAAATTCTCCTTTTTATATTAGTAAATAAGCTCATTTTAATTAATTATGAAGAAACATATGCAAGCAAATTCTAGTATTTTCTTTAGATATTAATAGATACAATGCATTATTCAAAATACTTGAAGTTGTTTTCCTATGTTATGCATCCAACCTGTTGCCATTATAACTATCCCTTAATTACCATTATCATACTTTTGATTATGAGATTGTGTTCTTAATCATAAATAATAATTTACACACAAAAAATTCACTATGAAGCTGTAAATGTGTAAACATGTTTTTTCAAATGTTGTTAAGATTTGTCTCTTAAATGATCAACTCTTTCTATAGTAAACAATATGGAAATATGGGCATTGTTTAAACATAGCAAAATCTCAACATACTACTGTGAACCCTCTGCTTTGGAAAATGAAACTTTTCCTCACCACATACAGTCTTCCTCACACAAATGTGACCAAAGACGCATACGAACCTTAGCCTCTTCGATGTGGGCTTAAATCCACAGATCCCACAGAAGGCTGCTGGGATACGAATGCTCCCTCCAATATCAGTGCCAAAGCCCAGGATAGATCCGCCTCCTCCGATCAGAGCTCCCTCTCCTCCGGATGAACCGCCTGGCGTCTTCTGGAGGTTACGGGGGTTCAAGGTTTGCCCATAGATGGGGTTACTGCAGTCATAACTACAGTAGACACAAATACAGAGGGGTTGGGTTGGTTACAATTGAATAGGGGTGTAACAATATATCACAATACAAAAATGCAACAATATATGTATCGTGAATAGTGACAATATGTATAGTTCACCCAAAATGAAAATTACTATGCAAGAAAAAATTCAAGTTCACAGAGTTTTAGTGTAGGCTACATTAAACTACTATATACTAGAGATGCACCGATTACAATTTTCTAGGCCGATTCCGATTTCCGGTTGAGTTTGAGCTGCCGATACTGATTTTAGCCGATTCCGATTTATTTTTTTCTTTCTAAACACTTTACAGCACACACACATATTTATTTTCTATAGGCTATATATATATTTTATAAAACACCATATACTTTTACCCAAACTGAATAATAACAACAAGTTTAAATGGATACATTTTCAAATATTTTTTGAGTCTGCATTTTCTTTTCTGACATAGCCTACTCCAGTTCTTGTTAAAACACACTAGACATGCAAATTCTGTGCATTTTAGGAACTTTTTGTGTGAAATCATATTTATTTTTGTCCATCAAAAGTGTGCTTCCACTTTAATTGAGCCTGAGCAGCGCATGCAGCAAAAATAGACTTGCCGCCGAAACCCTCGCTTCACTGCTGATCACGCTCCGCTCCTGCTTCACGCTCCGCTCCTGCTCCTGCTCCCGGTGTGAACGCACTCATTGATTGACATGCATGCTGGAAAAAATACGACTTTATGCACAGCTGCACTACTTCCTGAACTTTAGCTAGCTCCTTTGTTTCCTGTCTGCCATTTTTGGACAAACTGATTAATCCTGGTGTGTCTGATTATTGTTGTTGGTCAGGCACACCTGGATTAATCAGTTTGTCCAATAATGGCAGACAGGAAACAAAGGAGCTGGCTAAAGTTCAGGAAGTAGTGCAGCTGTGCATTCACGAGGTTTCCTACTTTCCGTGTGCACGTGTGATGCTGATGTTGCGCGATGTAAATCATGCGGCGCCCGAGTGCATTTGACCGGCATAAAATCGCCATATGTCAGACTCACCGGTCATCAACTTTTGTCCCCTTTAAAGGTAGGGTAGGTCAGAATTGTCTAAAAAAACTTTTATTCAAATTTGTTTAAACTGTCTTTATATACCAATACATAATTAAAATGTACTCTGAAATAGAGAATATAAAAAACTGAGTGACTCTAGTGTATTTAATCTTCAACAAACACAGCTCATTAACTCCATTCACTCCCACCTAAAAACGGGTCGCTCACCGATCGCGTGAAAATCGGCCAATTCCGGTCACCAGCCGATCAATAATAATGCAATGGGGGAATATTTGTGGGTCCTGTAATTGCCAAATGTCATACGTTACCAGTAAAAAGTATTATTTTTAATATATCTAGTCAGTGACAGAGTGCAAGCATATTCGTCTAAAATAATTCTGTATTTTCAGCTTCAGATTCATGAATATTTGTATTCTGGTGTCACTAATACTATTGTCCTGTACATTGGGTTATCAGCACCAAGTCCAAACCTATTCATTTCCACCCCCAATGTATAACCAAATTTAGCATTGTAATCAACAATAATTTTATCTCATGTCTAGGAGTATCGCATTAATATCGTATCGTGATATGAGGGTATCGTTACACCCCTACAATTTAACAAATAGAAAAAGTCTCAATGGATACAAAAATCGCTTTCCAGAAGCTTCACTCTCTCAGCTCCTCTGTGTTAGAACAAGCTTTCAACTGTAAGCCCGTCTAGATCGTCCCGAAGGCGGTTTCCGATAACGGGTGCGCATTACTGTCTTTCCTTTTACACAACACAAGATTAAATGAAATACATTTTCTCATATGCATTACCTCGTTATTTCATCCGACTCCATAAATGAAAAAGGTTTTAATGATATCTGAGCATCAATAAAAGTGAGCAAATGTTTGATTTTAACTCTTTAATTATATTTTACCCATTCAGATTAGGAAGAGCTCCTCACGTCTTCTGTTTTAACGCTCACAAGCTCGTCAGTTTTGGCCAGCAAACAGAGGTCATTGCTATACGCCTGAGATCGGTCACATTCACGCTTACACAATCAAAGATACTGTGGTACGGCCCCCATGAATTGCATACACTTGAATTTAACGTAACGTTTACTTCAGTAGAGGTATGGCCACTACTACAGATAAGTCAACAAACTTTACTTCGCTTTTAATAGCTTTGGATTGGCCATGCCGTGGTTTCCCACATACACTTATCTAAAGTAACATTAAATTAAAACAGAGGTAAGACACACAGATTTAGGTTGGTCAAACGTTTGCTGCCCTGAACGCAAATTCACTTCTTGTCTTTGCAAACCAAGTACACTTGAATTAGCTCCAAATATTAGACGTCAAATCTGACGCAAAACTTGCGGTTCCATACGAATCGGTTTAATCTACTTGGGAAAACAATTTCTGAGTCAGTCGGAATAAAATCAAATGTAACATGGTAAATGTATCATGCCAATTTCATAATCAGTTCAAAGATAATAAATACAAAACATCAAATGCTCTGGAATAATAAAGAGAGAAGATGTGAACCTGCCATTATCAAACACATGATGCGGAGTGTCTTGCATACACTCATACAACCATCACGGGCTAAATTGAGTTACAAATCTTTCTTCAGCATCTCCATAAATACTCAAGTCTCAGACCGAGGCAGAAACCTCTTTTCAAATGTAAACATGAGTTCACAGTGGGAATTTGCATTAAACCCCGTCCCAGACTTAAAGGTTGTGTAGGTAAGAATTGTCTAAAGAACTTTTTTTCAAATTGGCTTAAACTGTCTTTATATACCAATACATAATTAAAATGTAAGTACTTTGAAAAAGAGAGTATAAAAATTGAGTGACTATAGTGTATTTAATCTTCAAAAAACACAGCTCATTAATTCCTACCGGGACGAAACAAGTGATTGGCTTGCGCGACTGTCACTCTCCGTCGCCATGACTACCGCCGCTATTACTGGCTCTGCCCACGAGCGCGCAGTCGCGCACCCGTTTTTAGGTGTGAGTGAATGGAATTAATGAGCTGTGTTTATTGAAGATTAAATACACTAGAGTCACTCAGTTTTTTATACTCTCTATTTCAGAGTACTTGCATTTTAATTATGTATTGGTATATAAAGACAGTTTAAACAAATTTTAATAAAAGTTTTTTTAGACAATTCTGACCTACCCTACCTTTAAAGGGGACAAAAGTTGATTTACATGGGGGCACACACACACACAGCACACACACATATCTCTAAACTCTCCACACTTTTGGTTTACTTCTGTGGGAATGAGACCTTTGTACCAGTATCACTTCAAATGATACCAAACATGTATAATACTGTTCATATTAAACCATATAGATTTGTGGGGGAATTCAGGTAGGGACAGGTGAAGGGAATGATGTGTAAATTAAGAGGTGATCAACTCAAGTGTGATCGTGTCTCGAATGGGGATGGTAATATAGCAAGAGAGTTCAAATGTTAGTTTCCTTTGTTTTCTTAGAGAGTAGCCCTCAGTTCTTCCAGTTTCTCCAGTCTTACACAACCTCTATCTGATTTCCTGAGACCATCACAACCTTCAAGAAACGACTGAAGACACATTCTCACTTCTGCTCTAGTTTCTGTCCTCTAGTTGACCCCTGACCCCTGAAACTTGACCTTTTGTCTAATTTCAACTCTCATAAAATGTTTAATGATTGTGGAGGCCCAGGTTTATGACTGAAGTTAAACCACTCTTGTTTTTCAGTACAAAGTCTCATCTTGAAAATCATGGTTCAGCAGAAGTTACATTTCCCATGTAATAGCAGCCCATAATACCATAATTTTAACAGATGCTAATAAGACCTTTTGTGAATTCTCTGTTATGAATACTGAGGTCAGCAGGAGAGACATTAAGTACAAGTATATTAGACTAGTCCTTTTAGAAACAGCATAGCTTTAGAAAAAAAAAAAAAAGGCTGAACGGAGTATGTCTGTTATATAGATCAATAGTACCAAATAAATTGCTTTGCGAGGTGAGAAGGTGATTTTCATAAAGAAAGGTCACTGCAAAATGAAAATAAAAATTAGACATTACCTTCTTCATTAAGACAAAATTAAAGAATGAAAATAAAAAAAAAACTCATCTTTAGGAGCATTATTATTATTATTTATTTTTTGCATTGTGACAAAGTTGTAACATGCACATTTCCCCCCAAATTCTCACAATGTTTTTTTTTTTTTTTAAATACTGACATTTTAAACTGTACTTTACTATATATAAAAAAAAAATCCCATTTTAATGAAAATAAGTTTATGATAAAGGATGTCAGAAAATATGTATTAACTTTATTGACTAAGCTCCAGTAAAAGAGCTGCTAACTGCACGGTCTCGTAATGCTCTCTGATTGGCTTAACCCCTTATATTGGAATCGTAGCCATTACATATTTAAAACAGTAATATCCTATACTAAACCTAAACTAATCTTGACAAACTATATATCATTTGAAAGCTTACAATCTCTAGTTTACATATTTGATGATTTTCAAAATAAATTACTGAGGAGCCATAATTTATCAATTTGCAACAAGAACATTTTCATATCCTAAGGCGTGTTCAGACCTTTATTTTGAAATAGTGATGAACATGAAAAATCATGAAAGAATGGTAGAAACCTCAGTTTGTTTTCATGCCAAGAGTTCAAAAGATCCATTCAATTATTTTGGAAAAAAAGGTCTGAAAATTTGGTAAATATAAAGAAAAAAAAAATAGATCCACCATTTGTGATGTGGCAGCAAGCTATAATGCACATACCGGTACGTGTTCTTTACGTGTTTCTTAGAGTTTGAATTCATTTCAAAATCTGCCAAACTTCCAACACTACTTCTGAATAGGATTTCTACTTCATAAATTGTATGAAAAAAAAAAAAAAATGGTTCAGATCACTCAAACAACATATGGAAATGGAGGCGCTCTTATATGGGCAGTAATGTCAACTAGTGGAGAAGTGTGGTACTGCGCCCAAACTAAATCTCACTGAAAGCTCATTTTTTGAGATATGAACCTAAAATTTGAAACAACTTGTTCAGATTTTTGGCTTTGATTTTTTGTATTTTTAGAGTCCATCAGGTTTTGAAAATATATATTTTATATAAAATAATTGACATTTTTAACATTGTACATTTTCATAAACTCAAACTTCTATAACTTTTTTTTCTGTTTAACTTTTGTAGTGGCATTTTTTTATCTTTTATTTCTTATTTTGTTTTCTCAATGATTTAACAAATGAATGCCATGTGTTCTGTATTTTGAGTTTCCTGTAGTAACGTTGATACAGCTGGAGGTGTGAGCCTGAGAATGCTGGGAGAGGGGTTAAGGGTAGTCATACAGTTTCTTTGTTCCTTCTTCTTGTGTAAACAGTGGGGTACAGTGGGGGTAAGAGATAGCCTTACATTATAAAACTACCAGCCAAACAACTCTCTGGGTCTCACTCTGCCCTGCAGCTGGACTGTAAGGATGGATGGGAACTATTCTTGCAAGAATAAAATATATTTTCTTTTAAAGACAAAATAATTTTTATGTTTCTTATGCTTGTGATGCTGTGTTTGTTAAATATTGTTTTTTCCACAACACTTTTCTTAATTTATTTCACTTCTACAAAAATCTGCCAAATGTCTTCTTTAAAACAAGACCAATTTTACATCTATATTCCAAAGCATTCTTGAATTACAACCATTTAAGTTCGGAATGTGCATTTTCATGTCTATTAAAAAAAGGGGGGTGCCGGTTGTGTAGGTAAGAATTGTCTAAATAACTTTTTTCAAATTGGCTTAAACTGTCTTTATATACCAATACATAATTAAAATGTAAGTACTTTGAAAAAGAGAGTATAAAAATTGAGTGACTCTAGTCTATTTAATCTTCAAAAAACACAGCTCATTAATTCCTACCGGGACGAAACAAGTGATTGGCTTGCGCGACTGTCACTCTCCGTCGCCATGACTACCGCCGCTATTACTGGCTCTGCCCACGTGCAAATCATCTGATATCACCAGGCTTTCCCCACAGGACTGATGTGCAGTGTTTACTCACTTGAGAAGGCCTTGTGGTATGTTGGTCTTGATGAACGGGATGGCGCCCTGTTTCTTTAGCACTGTAACCACCACACTGTCCACGACCGCAGGCTGATCCAACATACCCACAACACCACATGAAGAATCATGACCCTGCACACGCAAACAGGAAGTTACGTACACCACAAACAGGAAGTCACCTCTCTTCACCTGCGTAATCCCCCATATTGACCTTATATCCAACGTTGTCCTTGATGCTGATCGGCACTCCATACAGAAGACCTTTCTTTTGAGTGTTGATTTCTTTCAGCTGCGCCACAGACTCCATTAAGATCTCAGTGCCGCAGTTCAGACTCTTGTTCACCTCCAGAGCCTGTGAAGTGTGACATTACACATCTCAGTTCGTGATACCAGGAGGTTTCATTCAAATAGACCTCAACAATAAGCGCTGATAATGGGTTATTGTCTGCATTATTTTTTCTGCTGCTTCAAAGTAAAAATAAATAAATAAATAAATATATATATATATTCTTATGGAAGCTTGTTTCCACCACATAATAAAACATTTTAAAAGATAATAGCAACTTTTTATCTCACAATTCTGACTTTATATCTCACAATTCTGACTTTATATCTCACAATTCTGACTTTATATCTCACAATTCTGACCTTATATCTCACAATCCTGACTTTATATCTCACAATTCTGACCTTATATCTCACAATCCTGACTTTATATCTCACAATTCTGACTTTATATCTCACAATTCCGACTTTATATTTCACAATTCTGACTTTATATCTCACAATTCCGACTTTATATCTCACAATCCTGACTTTATATCTCACAATTCTGACTTTATATCTCACAATCCTGACTTTATATCTCACAATTCTGACTTTATATCTCACAATTCCGACTTTATATTTCACAATTCTGACTTTATATCTCACAATCCTGACTTTATATCTCACAATTCTGACCTTATATCTCACAATCCTGACTTTATATCTCACAATTCTGACCTTATATCTCACAATCCTGACTTTATATCTCACAATTCCGACTTTATATCTCACAATCCTGACTTTATATCTCACAATTCTGACTTTATATCTCACAATCCTGACTTTATATCTCACAATTCTGACTTTATATCTCACAATTCCGACTTTATATCTCACAATCCTGACTTTATATCTCACAATTCTGACTTTATATCTCACAATCCTGACTTTATATCTCACAATTCTGACTTTATATCTCACAATTCCGACTTTATATTTCACAATTCTGACTTTATATCTCACAATTCCGACTTTATATCTCACAATTCCGACTTTATATTTCACAATTCTGACTTTATATCTCACAATCCTGACTTTATATCTCACAATTCTGACTTTATATCTCACAATCCTGACTTTATATCTCACAATTCTGACTTTATATCTCACAATTCCGACTTTATATCTCACAATTCTGACTTTATATCTCACAATCCTGACTTTATATCTCACAATCCTGACTTTATATCTCACAATTCTGACTTTATATCTCACAATTCCGACTTTATATTTCACAATTCTGACTTTATATCTCACAATTCCGACTTTATATCTCACAATTCCGACTTTATATTTCACAATTCTGACTTTATATCTCACAATCCTGACTTTATATCTCACAATTCCGACTTTATATCTCACAATTCTGACTTTATATCTCACAATCCTGACTTTATATCTCACAATTCTGACTTTATATCTCACAATTCCGACTTTATATCTCACAATCCTGACTTTATATCTCACAATTCTGACTTTATATCTCACAATTCTGACCTTATATCTCACAATCCTGACTTTATATCTCACAATTCTGACTTTATATCTCACAATCCTGACTTTATATCTCACAATTCTGACTTTATATCTCACAATTCTGACTTTATATCTCACAATTCTGACTTTATATCTCACAATTCTGACTTTATATCTCACAATTCTGACTTTATATCTCACAATTCTGACTTTATATCTCACAATTCTGACTTTATATCTCACAATTCTGACTTTATATCTCACAATTCTGACCTTATATCTCACAATTCTGACTTTATATCTCACAATTCTGACCTTATATCTCACAATTCTGACTTTATATCTCACAATTCCGACTTTATATTTCACAATTCTGACTTTATATCTCACAATTCTGACTTTATATCTCACAATTCTGACTTAATATCTCACAATCCTGACTTTATATCTCACAATTCTGACTTTATATCTCACAATCCTGACTTTATATCTCACAATTCTGACTTTATATCTCACAATTCTGACTTAATATCTCACAATCCTGACTTTATATCTCACAATTCTGACTTTATATCTCACAATTCTGACCTTATATCTCACAATTCTGACCTTATATCTCACAATCCTGACTTTATATCTCACAATTCTGACTTTATATCTCACAATTCTGACTTTATATCTCACAATTCTGACCTTATATCTCACAATTCTGACTTTATATCTCACAATTCTGACCTTATATCTCACAATTCTGACTTTATATCTCACAATTCTGACTTTATATCTCACAATCCTGACTTTATATCTCACAATTCTGACTTTATATCTCACAATTCTGACCTTATATCTCACAATTCTGACTTTATATCTCACAATTCTGACTTTATATCTCACAATTCTGACTTTATATCTCACAATCCTGACTTTATATCTCACAATTCTGACTTTATATCTCACAATTCCGACTTTATATCTCACTATTCTGACTCTTTTTTTTCTTCTTCTCACAATTGAGTGATATAGTCGCAATTGTGAAAAAAAAAAAAAAAAAAAGAGTCAGAATTGTGAGATAAAAAGCCGCAATTACCTTTTTTTATTTTTTATTCTGTGGTGGAAACAAGCTTCCATATATTCTATATATATTCTTTGTTTTTTTACTACATAAGTATATATGCACGCAGATATATGATTGCAATCATGAAAACTCTCGGAATAGTTTTAGCATGTTACTGAATATGGCAATGTTAATGTATTTGGTCTTGGCGGACTCGATTCTCCTGCTGATATCGCTGCTGCTGCAGAGTAAGTATGGACTTGCTACTAATAACAGACACGCTGCTGTGATACTGTAAGATATGCTGCTACTGCATAAGCAGACATGCGCAAATCCCATAGCAGATCTGGGCAGGTGGAGCTGGGGAGGTGGAGGGGTTCAGAAAGTCTCAGGACTAGCCTACAGCAAACACTGAACCAGAACTGAACTATTTAAATGCTGAGCGAGCAATCTCATTGGCTGCAGAATCAGCAGAGACAGGGCAACCGCTAATATTTGATGTAACGGGTGGATTAATATTTACGTTGTCATTTGCAGTGCAGGTGCGTGCCGGGAATCAATAGGCAATAATGTCCAATAGCTCAGACTATTTCAACTCAATTCGGTACCCACTTATAGGCCCACTTTCAAGCGGTCCCGTGCTGGTTTGTGTTCACACTCTCTGTAGTCTGAAGACCAGCAAAGGTTTCGAATTACAACGTGATTTGCAGAGATGAGAATTCTTTGAGACTCTTTGATCACTTTCTGTATATAATCTATTCATCATTTTAATAAAAGTTTTATTTTTCATGCTGCTAAGAGCGGGCACATGTACACTGCAGAGTTGCAGGACAGACAACCGCATCTAAATGCAGAGTTAATCTGCAAAAATATCCCGATTGTCTATTACATGACAGTGAAGGCTCATATTTGGCGATGTTCTATTTCATTTATGGAGACTGTAATTTATGCACATTTGTTCAAAATAGCCTGTACTGGCAGATTATTCATGTAAAAGTTTTGTACTTTTGGATACACGCTCTTATCTTTTTCCTGTTAATTATTACTATGTTGGGCAGCATGTCTATTTTTCCTCATCAACTCAGAATGCCTAATGTTGGTTTGATTTCCCACATTTTGACCAAATCAATTCAAATTAATTATTTCCCATAATACCATAACTGCAATGTTATATATTTTTTAGAAATTAGAACATAGCTTCTTTTCTTTCTTGTAGAAGAGACATATTTATTTATTTACTGAGATTTATAATATGAATAAAAAATGAAAACTATTAGTAAATGGCATCTAGAAAAGACGGATCAATGTTTAAAAAGATTTACAATGGAAAAGTTATTTGTAAACCTCTGAAGCTGGTAATAAACTCATAAATCCCATGAAGAGTTATGTACAGGTAAAATATGGCCGCAGTCACAACCTTTTCCATAAAAGCGTGAAGAACAGCATCCGGCTGCAGCGAGCCGTCCTCGAGTTTCCCAGTGAGCTCCGACAAAGACAGAGACACTATCGAACTGCTCTCAAAGTCTGGGTTCTGGAAAGATGCACGAAACAAACATTAGATGTTTACATATTCACCATGGGGAGACTGGGGCTA
This sequence comes from Phoxinus phoxinus, assembly GCF_949152265.1. Taxonomy (NCBI): domain Eukaryota; kingdom Metazoa; phylum Chordata; class Actinopteri; order Cypriniformes; family Leuciscidae; genus Phoxinus; species Phoxinus phoxinus. The sequence continues at coordinate 32,733,053 of NC_136886.1, forward strand.
GTTGTCACAGTGGCTTGATCTCACTAACTTGAGGAAAAAGTCCACTTACACAAATGTTTACCCAGCAAGCAATTTTGCGTTCAAAAGAATTGTGACTACAGATTTGACCATGACATGAAATTACACTTACATTTTGTAGATATTATTGACATTATGGGATGTCAACCCTCTCATGCGCTGCCTGGCTGGCTAAAAAACTACAACTTTTGACTATAAGTGGGCTACAAATAGCATAGAACATGTCAAAGAAATGAAACCAATCACAATCACTGTTGACTTTGATTACATGATGGAATATCATTTATCTTGCCAGTTTTTTTTTGCAAAAACGACATGTACCCAATTCAAGGTTATTTTGTCTAGAAGCGTGTTACTCATAGCCGGACTATCAGGTCTATAGTAGACGGCTATTGCTTGCTGGGATATATTCTCTAGAGGTGGTTTTCTATGTTGGTTTCCAAACATTTAGTTAAAAATATATAAGTGGGAAGTTTTCCAATATCATAATAGTATCATAATATAGGCCTAATATCTGTTAAGATGAACACAATAACACCACACTCACATATATTAGGTCAAAAATCAACAATATATTGAAGATAAACCGAGGGTTGTTCTCCATAAAAGTTAGATAGGGAAAATTGACACATTTAGTTTGTTTTAATTTTATTAATTTATTTACATTTTATGGATTGATTACACAATTTAATTGTATTTAATTTGCTTTAAATTTATGAATTATTATATAATAGAAAAAACAATGGATTTTTGTTACTGCTTCCACTTTTACAGTAACATAAATTTAGCTAAAAAATTAAAGGTTCCACTGTGACAACTTACACAATATAGTGACAACATGATGATTTCAGAATTGCAATGGCCGTGGGAACCACGACTTCCCTTAATCTAAATGCATCACATGCATATTCATAAACACTTGCTCTATAACAATGCATATTGCATTAATAATTGATGCATGTTAGATTTGTATTACCTGTATTTTAAATTGTTGCACCGCTTTTTCCGCCAGTTGAAGTGAGTTCTCACGTCTTTTCCGTGCGTTTAGTATTTTCTTCTGAATCTTCTGGTTATTTCTCCATTTCCAGAAGAGAATGAACGCACCTGTACCGCAAACTGTGGCTGCAAACACCGGCGTCCAGTTAATATTCATATCTGAGATCAGTTGTTGCAAATGAAAACTCTCCATAACTGTTGCTCAGTGTTGTGAGTGTGACAGTGCGGTGTGTGTGTCTGGGTCTTTAAGAACTCCAGACGTGTTAACGACAACAAATGAACGCCGGGAGTTACAACTTTTAATCCATTTCCTGTGCAAATGGACACCAGAGCCCTTCATTAAAGAGGGAGACTACAAACTCAAGCTGCAAAATGGCCTAGAAGATCCTGACTGGGAGAAAGGCTGTTCGTTTGAATGGAAGTCAATGGTTGTTGGCGTAAAGGTTTATTGCCAATAAAATAAAATAAAATAAGGAATTGCCATTATTTTAATTGATTGCTAAGAAATCCTTTTTTTCTTCACCTTTATTTTTGACAAAAGTTTTCTATCTCCATGTCTATAAGAAGATCTCTTAACACATGCATATTAATTAGGCCATGCTGATCTAAAAATGTGCCATATAATTATGATTATACATATAATTATTGCCATAACATGCATTTAAACAGTTAATACAATTTTTAATGCATTAACAAGAACATTAACATAATATACACTTCACAATGATCACAATGTATTCAACTGTTATATTCATAATAGCATTAAGGAAACAACAAAAAGATAAAAAAAACTGAACTATACAGGGGATAATTTACAAGAAAAGGATTAAACCCTAAATATCCGTTTTCCTTTTAGGGCCTCAATATAGCCTATTATACATAGGCCTACGTTTTTAAAAGTTTTTAAAAATACGATCCAGGTTTATTATTTGTCAATTTAAAAAAAAATGTATATAGTATTTTCCATACATGATTATTTAATTACCGGTAATCACCTAATTTTGCTCCAAACTTTTATTCTTATATACAATACAAATATATATTTACCAAATAGCTGAATCTTTAATTTTGTAAGTTTAAATATCAGATATGGATTCCTCCTCTACATACAAAAGACACATGTAGTCTCCATGTCTCACTGGGTAAAACAAATTAATAACTTTATGTAACTTCCGTAACTTTAATGGTGAGACAGTTTCCATCCAAAATGGTTTGCATTTAGGCTGCAAAAAATTCTAAACCTCCCAACTTTTCAAAAATACAAATCAGGGAAAAATATTCCATAAATATATACACACCTAATTGTTATGAAATTACGAAATTAAACAAAATAGTATCCACCTCTATTATGACTGATTGTGGAACTTCTAATACCTTATGTGGCTCCGCCCCTTTTCAGCGCTGCACTTGTTGTCTTTTGTCTTCCGGTCTGTATTCTTACAGTGATCTTGCCTATATTTATGAATGAACGGCTCGTTTTAAAATCTTCCCGGTCTACTGACATTTGTTAATACATCTGCTTTAAACATTACAATCCTAATGATAACTTCCGTTAACTTTACATTAAGTAAATCCACTTCAAAAGCTAATTAGGCTACTCCTGGACATAAATACAGAGCCACCGCAAAACGGAAGTTCAAAGACAATATACAGAAGTCTATACACTAAACCTGATAACCCTTCAGGTTTGGTCTTTTGGATAATAATAATTTTAATGATAGACGTTTTCATCTGACGTTCATTCTCCAAGCCAACAGATGGCAGCAAAGCATTTATAATGTAACGCAGATCAACCGTAGTCGTATTTAAATGTGGAAATAAGTCATATATTACATATGTTTCTCGCTAAAAACTACACTTTATTCAATATTACTGTCGCATACACAATTATACACAAATATTGGTGTTTGCATAACACGAACGCAGTGAACCGGAAGTTGGCAGAGTTGGACGTCTCTCTTTGCACGAACGTCTTTACGCACGTACAGCTTCCGGAAAGTGTCACGCTGTCCTCCATCGGCGATTATTACAGTCTACAGAGGGTCACTTCTGGAAAACTGAGCTGAAATCATGGTTTTCGAAGACAAAATGATCATGAACGGAGAGCCAGATGAGGTATATTAGCATATAGTGTTTTGCTGAGTGGTTTAAATGTAATAGGGGACGAAGGAGCCGCTTTATGTCGAAACCTTCTGGTTTATGTGGCCGAGCCTGATCTTTAGGTTGATTATTATGTACATATACACTATTATTGCATGCTTCTGCTGTCTAAACTATTGCGTGAGATTTCGCCTTAGTCTTGTACGTGTAAACACACTCATCCAAGTATCCTATGTATTACTTTTATTTTCATACTATTCATGTGTATATATATATATATATATATATATGAACGTAACGTTATATGTAACCTATTAATATACTTTGTTGTGTTCAGGAGGAAGAAGAAGAGGAGGAGGAGGACATGGTGGTATGTCTCTTATGTATTATATCAACATTTTCTGACCCATACTATATTCCCACATTATGTCCAAATCAATCCATATGAATAATAATATTTAAAAAAAAGACAGATCAATTCCATAAACTCTCACTATTGTGCCCTTGATCAAGACCTCAGGTTATCTCAGTAAATGAGTGTGCTGTACGCTACTTTGAATGAGTAAACTATTATTAATTACAGTAATTTAATTATTCATTTAAAAGAGTGAAGTTATTATTTGGAATTTTATTAAAATGTAATATTAAGGTGGATCTCATAAAAACGGTCAAGTTATGTCCAGGTAATTTTACCCCTAAATCAAAATACAACTGTGTGTGGAAAATCATGGCTAAAATCTTTGAAAAAGTAGATCCTGTGGATGCCTTTGATTTTGTGTGAACTTCCTTGATCACAGCTGTGCAGTTTTGAGGATGTTGAGGTTATAGTGCCCCCAATCGTAACTATTCACTTTGGATATTGAAGTCCCAGGTTACAGAACATTGTATCATATATTATATCAGTCAACCCTTTAGGCTTGTGTCTGGATGATATGCACAATTTACATTTAATCATTTAGCAGATATATTTATCCAAATATATTTGATCCGACTTACAAAATACGACCCTGGTTCACAAAACCAGTCTCGAGTCGCACGGGTATATTTGTGGCAATAGCCAACAATACTTTGTATGGGTCAAAATGATAGATTTTTCTTTTATGCCAAAAATCATTAGGATATTAAGTAAAGATCATGATCCATGAAGATATTTAGTAAATTTCCTACTGTAAATATATAAAACATGTATTTTTGTGAGTGAATGCAGCTCAATCGTGAACATAAATGCACAACTCTAAAGGAGATTTTCTCAATGTTTCATTTTTTTTTGCACCCTCAGATTCTAATAGTTGTATATCGTCCAAATATTGTCCTATCCTAACAAACAATACATCAATGGAAAGCTTATTTATTCAGCTTCCATATGATGTATACATCTCAATTTAAAAAAATTGACCCATGTGTCTGGTTTTTTGGTCCAGAGTCACAAATGAGGAGAGCAATCAGACCAACAAGAGAGCAACAGTATACAAGTGCTGTAACAAGTCTCAGTCCGTCTAGCACACAGTACACATAGCGATTTGGTCCATGCATCACGTTTGATGAAGAATATTGTTTGATTTGTGCTCTGCAGGACCCTCTAGAGACCGTGAGGGAGAAGTGTGAGCAGTCGGAGCATTGTGTTCACGCACGCGAGCGGATGGAGGCGTGCGAGTCCCGGGTCGGCTCTCGCTCGGAGACCACAGAAGAGTGTACAGAGGAGCTCTTCGACTTCCTGCACGCTCGTGACCACTGTGTAAGAGTGCTCGTGGCTGTCAGATGCCATTAGCTATGCTTCCGTCCACATGTTTTTATGTGCATTATGCGATATCGCATTAAATTAAACGCTGGATGGAAACACCAAGATGTGCACAAATTCTAAAAACGCTCATGAAAACATATGCACTCAATTCAGGCGCATACATTTTTTATCCGATAAGAAGACATCCGCATAATCTATGATGGAAACACATTTACTAAATAAATAAACTGTTTTTTTTATCTTTTAAAAAATTTAAACTGAGGCTGTGATTGGATGACTGGACTAACCAGCAGACCTCAGATCGCACAGCCTCTCAAATGTTGTTTTGGTGTTTCTAAAAACGTCTGTAAAGTCTGTCATCAGAATGATTTGGTTTACAAAATTGCGTTCTCAAACACCAGCATCCGAACGCAAGAGAACATGACAGCGTTTATTGTGTTTTGTCTGACGCTCTGAGACAAACTCATTTATGATTCTTCCTCAATTGCAGCAACCATTTTTTTTTTACTGATATTTTGCACCGATTTCCCAGGAAGTGATTTTGTTCTCCTGAACACATGGGATAGAAACGCTGCTTTGATCGTAAATGTTTTATGTGATACTCCGATTTTGCGCGTATTTGAAAGGGTTTGTTCACCCAAAAATGAAAATAATCACATAATTTACTCACCCTCAAGCCATCCTATGTGTATATGACATTTTCTTTCAGCCAAACACAATCAGTGTTATATTAAAAAATATCCTGGCTCTTCCAAGCTTTATAATGGGAGTGAATGATACCTGCGATTTTTAAGGCCAAAAAAACATATCAATCCATCATTAAAGTCGCAAAGTGATTTGTTTTTGTAAAAAAAATATCCATATTTATAACTTTATAAACTAGAATCACTGGCTTCCGGAGATCCGGCGGAAGAGTGACCTTTAACCCGACGCATGACATATTGAGGAACGCGGAAGCACAGAGGATAGAGAATGGGTTTTTTAAAGATAAATGTGGGAGGAGCTTGAGTTTGTTCCCAGCTCAGTTTGTTTGAACCGCGAGAGGCGTCAAAGCTTACGCTAATTCTACATCATACGTCATGAGTCGGGTCAAAGGTCATGAGTCGGGTCAAAGGTCATGAGTCGGGTCAAAGGTCATGAGTCGGGTCAGAGGTCAGGAAGCCAGTGATTATTATATTGTATAAAGTTATAAATATGGATATTTTTATTTTAAAAAACGCATGGCATCGCTTCAGAAGGCCTTTATTAACCTGGAGTCGTATGGATTACTTTAATGATGGATCGATGCGCTTTTTGGGCTTCAAAATCTCAGGTATCAATCACTCCCGTTATGAAGCTGGGAAGAGCCGGTTTAAAAAAATATAAATATATACACCTAGGATGGTTTGACAAGAACATTTGTACAAGAACAAGTACAAAAATATTTTTTTTTGTGAGAACTATCCCTTTAAATTCACAACTGAGGGTGGAAACATAGCTAATGATTGGTAGAGAGGTTTAGATGATGCATTTTATGAAGAGTCTTTGACTTGGATTAATTTTGAAAGCAAATAACAGTCACACACCTACATTCAAGGAGTTTTTACCAAAAATGCTAAATCTATCATTATTTACTCTTGTTTGTCATATCTAACCTGTACGCTGCTATTTTGTGTGTGTGAGAAAATTCTCAAAATCTTCTTTTGTCTGACAGAATTTTTTACTCTTGAATGAACTGTTTAAAATAATTTTTTATATAACTTCTGTTTTCTTGTTTTCTACAGGTGGCCCACAAGGTCTTCCAGTCGGTCAAATAAATGGAGCTGTTTATAGATGATTGTCTGCTTATAGAAACACAGTGCTCGGATATTTATATAATGTGATTTTTGACCCAGATTAAACAATTCCCTGTAACCGATTCCATATTGCCGAGTTGTGACTGAAGTATTAATTACTGTTCTCTGTTTTCTTCTATCATATGAAATAATGTGTCCTCTGTTGTTGAGATCAGTAAAGAGGTGATGTTGACACAGAAGTTGGGTTTGTTGCTAATGTCAAATAACAGAAAACAATAAAGAACAAAAGACAACTGCTGTATGCAATACTTTATTGCCATAACTCGGTTGTGGGAACAAATGTGTTTCGGTGTAAGGAGTGCAGCCGCAAGGAAGCATCAGCAGTGTACAGTAGACCTGAAAAAAATGAAAACAGGTAAGCTTCAATGAACATTATAAATGATCTCGAGTAGTTATACACTTCATAATAATGTGCTGGTGCTTAAATAGAGAGTGAACATTCAACATTGTATAATTTTGCAGTAGGTGTAATATATTTTATTTTCTATTTAGAGAATTTGAGATAATGCTGCATCACACGCTCTGCTTTTTCATGTCTTCACATTCTTGTGCTTTTGAAGAATCGTATTAATTTATTTAGCAAAACAATAGCAAAGTGTATATAATGTAATAAGATGCAATTCTTCACACAGGAATAAAATAGAAAGGGTGCTATGGTTATTCAGAGGGACATATTTAATGGGACAATTTTTATGAAAAAATACAACATTTACGTTTTATGTAATCAGTGATTTATTGCTTTTGAAGAACCTTTCATGAGCTGGAGAGCTGTACTGGGCGGGACCTGCACCACGTGTTTCATACAGCGCGTTTCATTGGCTACAGCAGCGCCCGGAAGTTACGAGTCGATGCGTTATTTGCATAGAATTTGAGCGACTAGAATGGAATTTTACATGAAATTACGATGTTTTAACAGCAGCCCAAACGTGTCTTTACTGAGAGTTTTTAGTCTGATGGATATAAAGATAAAATTCAGATGTAAATTGTTAGAATAATATTCATTATGTAAACTATAAAAAAATATGTTGTCACGTGGTATCTGTTACTTTTCTCAGCGCTAGGCAGTTCGGCCCAATCGCAGTCGTGTGTGATTACTGAATAATATTTTTTTTAATAACAATTTTATAGAGCTTTTTGGCAGCGACTGTACATCTGCATATCAGCTATTAATTATGTGCATGTATCAATTTAAAAGATTATACTTTGAAGTGTACAAATATCACAAATAAGCGGGGGGAAAGATTAAGATGAAATGCAATTTAATGACAATTTCCTCTTTTTGAGCAGCCGAGCGCCACCTGGAGGAACTAAAGCTTTCAGTCACAGATTTTTTTCCAATACATTTTTATTTCCGAAACGCATGACGGAAGCACAACAGTAGAAATGTATCGAGCACGCGCCCGGTTGTGAGAAAACAATCTTTGTGCAAAAATGGGAGTTTCTGATGGAAGTTCGTTGGTGCAAATGTGCATCGTGAAAGTTGCTCAAAGCATTGATGTATTAGAAAGAAAGGTTTTGAGTGAGTTTTACACATAGCAACAATTATTAACTTGTCAATCCCTATTCAAGACTTCATATGTCATTTAAAAGACGTGACCAGTTTGACATTTATAATATTGTGTCTATTTGCCTTGATCTAGATCTGCCTGTCTCTCTCCTGAAAGATTTACTGCCACATCTGAACATTTACTATCTGGACAGGATTGAAACTGCTGCTGCCACTAAAGGTACAATAGTTCATCAATGCATACATATGAATGAAGAGCATCTGATAAATCCCAGTGTGTACTCTTCATATATATACTGTGTGTGTGTGTGTGTGTGTGTGTGTGTGTGTGTGTAATGGTGTAGAAAATGGATTCCTTTGAATCAAAATGTTCAAATATAGGCCATGTTAATGAAATAAAGTTAGGGTGTTAGATTTAATGCTACAACCTGATGCTATTTTTTTTTCAGGAATCTCCACCTCTGTAATTTGGGCAAAAATATGGAGAGATCTGGATCAGACGTGGCGCTGGAGAGCGAAGGTTTGTTCTTCATATGATCATCTGAATTAAATCCTGGCTGTCATCATGTGTGACGTCAAGTTCCTTATAAGTATAACTTACATGGCCATTAAACCTTCATTTTATACATACATACATACATACACACACATATATATATATATATTTCAGAGTTTTTAGTCAAATTCAAGTCAAATTCCTCATAAGTGCAATGTACATGGTCAATAAACATTGTATTTTATTTAGTTTTTTTGTGTGTGTATTGTTTTATTTTGATTCTGGATTTGTAGTGCAAACTACAAAGTCAAATTCCTTAATATGTAGACATTTTTATTTTATTTTGTTGTGTATTATTTTATTATTATTTTGTAGAGCAAACTACCAAGTGCAACTTACATGGCCACTAAACCTTTTATTTATTTATAAATTTGTATTAAACCTTTTATTTATTTATAATTGTGTATTATATTATTTTATTTCATTCTGGATTTTTGACTGGAAGTCAAAATCTGTATGTGGACCTTTTTATTGAATTTTTCTGTGTATTTTTTAACTGAGTTTTTAGAGCAAACTACCAAGTCAAATTCCTTATAAGTGCAACTAACATGGCCAATAAAGATTTTATTGAATTTTTTTGTGTATGATTTTTTATTTTTTAATTATGGATTTTTAGCACAAACTACCTAAAAAAAAATCGAGTTTCTTATATAGACCTTTTAATTTAATTTGATCCAACCCTTGTTCCACATGAGACCCGTGTTATGAGCAAGTGCACTAAACCTGAAGTCTTATTCTCCGTGTTTTCAGTCGGCACCGCTCACTCAGGACTGGAAGCAGCGATGTTTGGAAAGGCTCTTCCACATGGTCATGTTCACCCAGGTCAGGCGAGGAGGATCGTACCTCTCCAACCTCAGCGATTCCTCCATCCTCTCCATGACCGTGAAGCACGTCAGAGTCCTCTCTCTGAACACCTCGACCAGAAACATCTGCAGGCTCGCATCCGCTGACCTGCGGCCCATCCTGAGCTCCCTCGAAGCGGGAGTGACGTCCCTCAGATTACTGGATGCCAATGCTCTGTTCAAACACGGGCGGAAGTACGTGTTGTTTATCCTCCACCGGCTCCTGGACCACGGGTCGGTCCGAGAAGTGGTTCTGAGAAGAAACCCAGATTCATCTTTCCTGCGCTGGCTCATGTCCAGGCACAGGGGTCCTCAGGGGTCATCGGGGTCACGAGGGACGCCCCACGCAGAAGATGACGGAGAGCTGGAGGAACCCGCAGCCAAACGTCTCGCTTTAGACGTGGAGGAGAACCCAGAGGTTTTGTGCAGCGAGTTTTCGTCCTTTAGCAGCCCTGCTGACCACTGTCCCGAAGGTCAGATCCACTCGCTTGATTTTGAAGTGTCCAAATGTGAAATCCTGACCACGGTGTCACATATCCTGCCCACATGGCTGTGTCTTCACACACTACATCTTCACAGTGACTGTAAGTACATGCTGATACTTAATTATGATATCTAGTTTTTCTTAAACGTCTACACATATGGACTAGTCAGGTGGAAGTGTGTGTGTCTATACACACAGTTCTTACTAGCATAAGTGAACACACCCATGCTAAAGTTGACTATAAAGAGGAATAAAAAAATTATCTTTTGGAAATTGATCTTAATGCCTTAATAAAATAAATGAGGAAAAATCCAACCTTTAAGGACACCAATTTTCTTTGTGAATGAATAATGTATCGTAAATAAATAAATGTTCTTCTTTAAAATACAGTGTGTAGTCAGGACACCCCTATGTTAAATCCCCATAGAGGCAGATTTATATTTTTAAAGGCCAGTTATTTCATGGATCCAGGATACTAAGATCCTGATAAAGTTCCCTTAGCCTCTGGGATTTAATATCCGCACATCCTCACACACTCTTCACCACACCTAGAGATCAGCATGTTTTATTTCAGTTCGCCTAATATCTGGTTTGATTGCATTGAGAGATGATCTTATGGAGAGTGCCCCCTGCCGATCTCTAGGTGTGATGATTTTAATGTCCAAAAGATGATTTTTTTATTCCTCTTTTTAGTCAACTTTAGCATGGGTGTGTTCACTTGTGCTAAGCACTGTATATATACACACTACTGCTCAAATGTTTAGGGTCATTAAGGTTTTTTATTTAAGAAATTAATTATTTAATTCCACAAGAATGCATTAACTTTATCAAAAGTGACAGTGAAGACATTTATAATCTTACAAAAGATATCCATTTCAAATAAATGCTGTTTTTAACTTTTCATCTAAGAATCTTGGGCAAAATGTGTCACGGTTTCCCACAAATATATTAAGCAGCAAAACTGTTTTCAACATTGATAATAATCAGAAATGTTTCTTCAGTTCAGATCATCATATTATAATGATTTCTGAAGGATCATGTGACTGAAGACTGGAGTAATGATGCTGAAAATTCAGATTTGATCACAGGAATAAATTACAGTTTAAAATATATTCACATACAAAACAATTCATTACAATTTTTTACAGTTTTTTTGTATTTTTTTTTATCAAATAAACCATAAACCATTTTATCAAATAAACCATTCTGGTCACTTCTTGGTGACCAGAAGAGACTTTTTTCAAAAGCATTATTTTATTTTTTATTTTTTAACTTTTAAATACACTTCCCGGCCAAAAAAGAAAAGAAAAAAAGTTGCTGTGTGGATTTAAAGAGGCAAGTCCTTAAGAGTCTGTGATTGGATCATTATTGCAGTGATTATTATGTTTCTAGCATGTTAGTGTTTGGCAACAGTTCTTCTAACCCTAACTGATGGAGTGTGTAGCTTTTCATTTCTTAAACAACCATGTAAGAAGACACATCATGGCTATATTCCAGTCAAGATTCATCAGGATCAAACTGTGAAAGAATGTAGAATCAAAATTTTCACATATGAATCAGATCTTAAACTCATTGAAAGTCTTTGGGATGTGCTGGAGGAGACTTTACAGAGTGCTGGACTCTTGCATTGACTATACAAGATCTTGAGCAAATATTGATACACATCTTGATGGAAATAAATGTTTTGATGTGTACTTTTGTCACTGTATATATATGTTCCTCTTTTGTTCTAGTCTGGCCCTAATACAGAGATCTCTGACTGCAGGACGGCGTGAAGTAAAGCAGTCGCCGTGTGTTTGTCTGTGCAGGGCTCATTCACGAGGAGGAGATGTCCGTGTTGGTGGAGTCTCTCAGACGCTTGTTCCTGAACCCCGGCTGCTCTCTCACGGATCTCAGTATAAGTCACGTGTGCGGTCACACACACTTGATCAGCGTGCTGAGAGCGTGTCCGACTCTACGGAGCCTCTCTCTGGAGATCTGCCCTCCTGCCGACAGAAACGCACGCAGACAGCAGACGCACATCACTCAGAGCAAAGGTGAGTCAAACTAAACTCTGCAGATGCATGAGATGTTGATATGCTCCAGTTCTCATGCATAGATAGATTGAAGATGTTCACTTTTGGCCAACAACCTAGAGGCGGCGTAGATTACGTGACCCTGGACCACAAAACCAGTCACATGGGGCCATTTTTTGAAATTGAGATTTATACATAATCTGGAAGCTGAAAAATAAGCGTTCCATTGATGTGTGGTTTGTTAGGATAGGACAATATTTGGCCGAGATATGACTATTGAAAATCTGGAATCTGAGGGTGCAAAAAAAAATGAAACATTGAGAAAATCGTAAAGTTGTGCATTTATGTTCACGATTGTGCTGCATTCACTCACAAAAATAAATGTTTATATATTTACAGTAAGAAATTTACTAAATATCTTCATGGATCATGATCTTTACTTAATATCCTAATGATTTTTGGTATAAAAGAAAAATCTAAAATTTTTACCCATACAAGGTATTATTGCCACAAATACACCCGTGCGACTCAAGACTGGTTTTGTGATCCAGGGTCACTTATTATATAAAATCAATGGCATCAAAATATTGGATGGCAGAAGAAAGAAATTGTAAATCCCAAAAACCAACAACAACAATGAGGCAGTTTTTTTCTCCCTTAATCTGATCAAAGGCTTTTATATAATTTTTTGCCCAGAATTTCTTACAAAATAAATGATCACGCTTAGTTTTGTCAGACAGCAAAATTTTACTGAGCAGATACTGGATCAGTGCAGGGTTATTATTGAGAACCATAAAAATACATTTTTGGTACTTGAAATAAAATAAATGTGAACTAAAATAAAATAAATATATATATGTTTAAGTTTTCATTTAATTGCCAAGGCACAATTTCTAATCTTTTTTAGTAACTAAATGGAAAAAGGGTGAAAAAGTAACTATATAGACATTTTAAAAAACGATTAAAAAGGCCCGAAAACAACAAAACTAATAAAACTTTAAATAAATTTAAATAAACTAAATAAATAAATATCTCAATTATATTAAAATAACACTGACAGTGTCATCACTCTTAACTGGTTTTAACTGAAGATATTTGTTTAATTTGGTCTATCATTCATTAATAATGATATAAGTTTGAGATTGATAATCTGTGACCCTGGATCACAAAACCAGTCACGAGTCGCACGGGTATTTCTGTGGCATTAGCCAACAATACATTGTATGGGTCAAAATTATTAATTTTTCTTTTATGTCAATAAAAGATGTTCCATGAAGATATTTTGTAAATTTCCTACCATAAATATATAAAACATTTATTTTTGTGAGTGAATGCAGCACAATCGTGAACATAAATGCACAACTTTACAGTTAGACTTTATTTGCACCCTCAGATTCCAGATTTTCAAATATTGTCATATCATAACAAACCACACATCAATGGAAATCTTCTTTATTCAGCTTTCAGATTATGTATAAATCTCAATTTAAAAAAATTGACCCATGTGACTGGTTTTGTGGTCCAGGGTCACATACAGTGTTAATCTGTTCTTCCCAGAGCTGTGTCTGGAGAAGCTGTCGGTCAAATCCACCGGCCCGATGACAGTCAAGTGTTTTCTGCCGGCGCTGACGTGGGCTCCCAAACTCTGCAGCCTTCATCTCACAGGAATACACCTCTCTCCACGCTTGTTTCACACACTAGCAGGTACATTTACACAAGACCTCAACTTCCTTCTGTCACCCTTGTGAAAATTGACATGCATAAAATACTACAGAAATACTGTTAAAAGAACATACAGGTGAAACTCGAAAAATTTTAATTGGAATATTGTGGAAAGGTTTTCATAAGCTGTAAGCCATAATCATCAAAATTATAACTAATAAAGGCTTGAAATATCTCACTTTGCATGTAATGAGTCTATATAGTATATTAGTTTCACCTTTTAAGTTGAATTACTGAAATAAATGAACTTTTGCACCATATTCTAATTTCATCTGTACTTAATTGTGAACTGAACGCAATGTTTTCAGACACTGATGCATGTTAATTGCAATTAAATGAAAATGTATTAGAGTTTAAATGGTAACGGTTTACAAATAGGCCCTGTTAGTTAACATTAGATAATGCATTAACATTTACTAACAATGAGCAGTACATGTGTTGCAGTGCTGCTTGTTAGTTAATACCGGTAAAAACACAGCCGTTCACTGTCAGTTCATGTCAGCTCGGGTTCATAAATAACATTAACAGATACAACTTTTGATTTTAATTCGGGTTTTTTTTGTAAATGTCGAAATTAACATGAACTAAGATGAATCTGACTTGTTTAGAAGTGTTTTCACTGTTAGTCCAATGTAGTCTTGTATGTCATATATCAAACAACACTACAGTTAAAATTACAATCAAGTACTTTACTATGTTTGTCAACACATTACAATAAGTGTACTTCTTTTAAGCACGACAAATCATTTTAAACATGATTTAAAATGTACTTTAAAGTAAACCCTTATTTTACATTATTACAAAGTGCATTTTTTAAACATACTTAATAGTTGCTTAAAAGTGGCCTTTTATTTAATTGATATTATAGTTGTTTTACAGGAATATACTCTTAAGATTTGAAGTGCACATCCAATACAATTAAGCGTACTTCTTTTTCACAAAAGCAGAGGCCAAACAAATGTATTTGTGAGGTAATGGTGAAAAAATGTCGTAATGTAGAAATACTTGCCTTACATGATTCTAGCAACTTCTTTAGTTTGACTTGTAATGTTTGAAAATTACATTATTTCAGTGTTGTATTACAAAATGTTTTTCCCGACTAAATGCTATTAAGCTACAAACTAGTTTTGTTTTGTACAAACACAGTTAATTCATATGTTAACATGATACATGTCTCTTTTCCCCCTCATAGAATCTAATCCTTTACTCAAAGTATTAAACCTGGAGGACGTAAACCTAGCCGACTATCACCAGGAGATTCTTCATTTTCTGGAATATTCGGTGTTAGAAGGTACAGCATAATGCATAAAAAAACAAAAAATTCTCGGGCCAGCAGCATGTGTCCAAATTTCAATCCTAACCGGTCTATTTCATGAGGAACGATCTGAAAACAGGGCTTCAAGTGTAAAATACCGAACTTGTCCTTTAATAATACCAGTTACAGTGCGTATTAAACATGAATGAGTGTCTGAAAGTGTGTTAAAAGATAAGTTAAAGTGTGTTTAACTTATCGAAATCCGTATCATGTCACTGGAATGCTCAATCAGTGTTTCAACCGCGGAAAGACGTGTCATGTAACATCACATTTACCTCAGAAAAAACATATCCAGTGACCATAAACTCATTAATCAGCTAGAAAAATGAACTCTAGAGGAGCATTTTTCTCAATATATGCTCCATTACATATTCATTATAATTTTTAATGTTCTTCAATAGGCCCATTTAATGCACGTTTGAATAAATCTGGCAAGTTTTTATGACATTAAATGTTTATATTTCATATAACTTTATTATTATAAAAATAAATGTGTAATTTAAGTGTTTGTATACAAATCAGTTAATTTTTACTTTCAATATTATAGTAGGCTACAACTGACTCCCATTGTTTACAGCATTAGTTAAGAGATTTGTTTTCCTTGAGAAAATTTGCCATGTATTGTCCCTGATATCTAAAATAATCAATATTGAATCGAATCAAATTGCAAGCTTGTGAATCGAATCAAACTGCAAGCTTGTGAATCGAATCAAACTGCAAGCTTGTGAATCGAATTGCAAGCTTGTGAATCGAATCAAACTGCAAGCTTGTGAATCGAATCGAATTGCAAGCTTGTGAATCGAATCAAACTGCAAGCTTGTGAATCGAATCAAACTGCAAGCTTGTGAATCGAATTGCAAGCTTGTGAATCGAATCGAATTGCAAGCTTGTGAATCGAATCAAACTGCAAGCTTGTGAATCGAATCAAACTGCAAGCTTGTGAATCGAATCGAATTGCAAGCTTGTGAATCGAATCAAACTGCAAGCTTGTGAATCGAATCGAACTGCAAGCTTGTGAATCGAATCAAATTGCAAGCTTGTGAATTGAATCAAACTGCAAGCTTGTGAATCGAATCGAATTGTGAAATTTGTCGATACCCAGCCCTACACCCCGTGCAGCACTTCTTGCATTCCTTGTATTCATAAAAAAAGCTCGCCTGAGTCTTGAAATGCCTAATGTTTGCACTGTTGATTGCGTCTCAGAGCTGTCCTTGAAAGACTGCAGGCTGCTGGACAAGTGCACCGTAAAGAAGGACTTCCTGCTGCCGTTTGCAGAAGCGCTGAAAGGGGTCTCGTCCCTCCAGAGCCTGACGCTGGCACAGAACCGCCTGGGTAAGACTCAACTCGCTCCACAGTGTTGCTATTATTTTTATTGAATACTTTTATCCAGCAAGGATGCGTTAGATTGATCAAAAGTGACAGTTAAGAGATTTGCAATGTTACAAAAGATTCTATTCATCAAAGAATCCTGAAAAAATGTATCAGTTTCCACAAAAAATCTGAAGCCGCCGCACAACATTGCTAATAATGAGAAATGTTTCCTAAAGGGTTAGTTCACCCAAAACAATTTTTTTATCAGTAATTACTCGCCCTCATCATGTTGTTCAAACGCCGTAACACTTTCGTTCATCTTCGGAACACTGAATTAAATTTTAAGCTATTTTTTATTAAATCTTAGAGCTGGCTCGCTGGCTCACTCCTCCGTAGGCTTCTATTGTAATTGAAACTTGCCGGCCCAGAAAAGTTATTAAAGACATCGTTAAAATAGTCCAAGTGACTATAATGGCTCAACCTTAAAGTCGGCATGAAATCAAAATTGACCCTATTTACTTTGTTAGCGGATATTACTAGTCTTGTGGTGAACAATTAATCCGTGCAAATTAATACACGGGAAAAAATTGTTTGCCGAAGTTATCTTTAATCAAAGTCTGAAAAGTTACTTCCGGGTCTGGAATGGTTATTTTTCTGATGACATAGGCTTGACGACTTGGGTTGGTTAATCGCTTAACCACTCCCTCAAACCGTTACTCTGCTACGGGCGAGAGATGGAGAGGAGGAGCGCTAAAGTAAAACCCTGCCCTCTGTTCAATATTCCGTTTCACTCGGAAATGCGTCACAACACTTGAGAAAAGTTGTTTGCAACTTCCGGTTCACGCGGACTTTAAGGTTGATCACACGCTGCTGGTCATGTGTGTGATGCTGGCCAATAGTGAGCCTCCGTTCTGACGTACAGCCCTGAAGCGCTGCTACACTACATAAACTCACTCAGAGGAACACACAGTATGGCAAGCCGTTTTAACTTTTATTCATTTCCAGGATATGAATTCTTGATATCAACAATTTAATTACTGATATCAGTAATTGTATTTTCACTAGTGAAATGTCACCATAGGCTGCCATTCAAAATCAATTGTTGAAATCAAGAATTGATTTCTTACAAGTAGAAATATCATTTTTGATATCAATAATTTAATTGTCACTAGTTGAAATGTCTATTCTTGATAAACAATTGAATTGCCACTAGTAAAAAAAATTCATTTTTGATAATGTATTTCTGATATCAATATTATTTCAGAAATTAACCGTCACTAGTGAAAATTGAATTATTGATATCAAAAATGAAGTTACAATTCAATTGTTGATATCAAGAATAGACATTTCAACTAGTGACAACTTAATTATTGATATCAGTGAAAATACAATTATTTGCATTGTTACTAGTAGAAATCTAATTCCTGATATCAATAACTATCATTTTAACTAGTGAAAATGTAATTGTTGATATCAAGAATTCATATCCTGGAAATTAATCTAAGTTAAAATGGCTTGCCATGCACACAGAAGAAAATGAATAGTTGAATAAAGTCCTTATTTGTTTTGTTTTTTTGTGCACAAAAAGTATTCTCGTCGCTTGATAAACTTAAGATTGAGCCACTTGGAATATTTTAACGATGTCTTTAATAACTTTCTGGGCCGGCCAGTTTCAATCCCATAGAAGCCTATGGAGGAGTGAGACAGCGCTCAATTTAACAAAAAATATCTTAATTTGTGTTCTGAAGATGAACGAAAGTCTTACGGGGTTGGAACAACTTGAGGGAGAGTAATTACTGACAGAAATTTCATTTTTGGGTGAACTATCCCTTTAAGCAACAAATCAATATGTTGATCGTCTAAGAAAAGTTAGCAATTTTGTGTTTTGTGAAATAATGGGGGGAAAAATGACCAAACTTGTTTTTCTTTTTCCAGCATCAGGTGTCATCGAGATAGCCAACTTATTCTCAGGATGCCGTCCCAGCAAAATCACAAAATTGGACCTCAGGTAATACAGGTTGTGTCGCATGCATCTTCCATACAGGTTTGTTTACACAATAAACGTGTTCTTTCACACAGCTCAAACTTCATCCTTCCTGCGGAGCTTCTGGAGTTTGCACAGCTGCTGGAAACATGCAGGCCAGCTCAGCGACTGACACTAGACCTGCGCTTCAATCCACTGGATCGTGACCCTGAGGTCAAAGGTCAAGCTCTGCGAAAGCTCATCCCGTACTGTAACATATTAACGGATGACTGGGACTCCAGGTCCACCATGGCGGATCACATCAGTGTGATGTGACGCTCTTTAGCTGTGTTCGAAAGACATGCAGATGGGACTAAGAAACAACCAGCTTGGATATAGTTGACGTTTAATGACGCTGATAGGGACAAACATTGAATTTGTTTATAAATGCACAGAATAAATAAAATGAAAGTATAAGGAAGAGAGTTCAATTACAGTGTACTATTGATTGAACAGCAGAAAGCTGCTCTCCTACAGTTCCCAGATATGTCGCACAGTATGATCTGGTGTTTATTCACGATGCTCAGACGACTCCTCTCTGGTCCTCATGCGAGCGCTGGTGAAAGACGAAGGAGACGGCCGCGTCCCAGGACGCCTGCAGCACCGGGTCCCTCAGGCCTCGTTTATCTGAACAGTGCTGCCAGTTGGACAGATCGCTGGTGCAGTCCGAGTCATCTGGAGGAGGACGCACCTGACGGTTGTTTATACAGCGCCTACAGCGAAACCTGACACACACAAAGGGATTTAAATACAAATGTCTCTTGATAATCTTATTAGAATGGCTAGAATTAGAATTAATCTAATTATTTCATGGCATTTAAAAAAACAATGTGGCATTTAATCTGGCTATCACTAGACCAAGCTCAATGGGAAGTCTGCTCTTCATTTCTACTGCACAAGAGGCGTGATCAACGGGATAGTTCAAATGACTGTGTACGCAATTGGATAGTCATTCAACCAATCAGACGCAAAAACTCCGGTTTGTAGCATTGATCAGCGGTTTGCAGAAGCAGCAATATTGGCATCGAGCAATTTTTGCAGGTTGTGCAAAAAAAACAAAAAAACTTTAGAAAGGTATTTACACCCACTCGAGCGATTTGTTTGCTAAAGAAGCCATTGAGCTTCATTGAGAGGTTAAAAGGAATTGGATTAGTCACTTCTCTATCATCATCGTGTTAAACACACCAATGGTGCGGCAGTTTGTGATTGGTTCCCGCAAATTTGTAAAGGAAGCAGGATAGATAAATGTACAGCAGGGTTCCAGACTGCGACCAAAATGGACTATATGCACGGAGCATTCTTCAAAACTTCCATATTAGCCAGCTGGAAAATCTCCGGTGAAATGTCACTTGCTGGTGTGTCGGCATCTTCAATGTCCTGAGGTAGATTTAACAGCAGAAATATTTTAATACTTAGTTTATAATCAGAATATAGTCACTTAAATAGTCAGACCTAGCATTTATTTAGTTATTCAAATGTAAAAAAAGAGGTGTTCCTCAGCTAAATCCAATCATCATTCACACTTTCGTTTGAAACCGAAAAAGATTAGTGAGTACTTTAGTTAAATTTATTGAACAAAACTAGTTTTCACAAGTGTGCTGAGATCAGTGAGCTTGTGCTGGCAGGTGACAGTTATTGTTTTTCATGAGAGTTTTGTGAATACCTGATACTTCACTTTGACAGTTTATTTTTAAACCTAGTGATTTTATAATATTTATTGGTATATATTTATAGTTTTTGGTCATCACGTTTCTTATTCCAACGTTCACATTGGCTTCAAGTCTTTATTGCAATCAATAAAACTACTTTATTGGCAAATTAGGTAAGTGTGATAACGGCATTAAAATATAAATACAACATTAAAAAGTCAACCATAATTGATGGTTTTGTGTGGATGTACAGTGAACAGAATGTGCATAATTCCTAAATTTCCTGAATTCCTAATGGACAATAAGTCATATTAAATTTAAAAGATTGAGACAACTATTCATCAGCATGCATTGATTAATCTATGTTGTAGCAAAAAAAAAAAAGTGTGACCAAATCATGTGCTGGTGCGACCAACTTAGAAAGTTGCTAGCACCCGTGCAACCAGTGGAAAAGTTAGTCTGGAGCCCTGTACAGGTTTCCAGCCTGAGCTGCAGGGAGAAATCAAATCGCCGGCGGATCAGGCTGGGTTTACCCGTCTATACAGCATTAGGTGTTAAAGGTGAAGTATGCAGTTTCTGCAACCCTAGAGTACATAGTGGATTTACAAAAAAACGTGCAGTCGTGCCTCCCCAACTCAAACTCAGTTCTTGCAGGAGCTTATGAAGGCATGTCTTAACAGGTCAAAGTAGGCTAATTTCAATAAAAGGTCCAATACATTAGGAATATGCATGTGCATGAATATGAACAGCACATTTAGCTGTGTTGCTACATGCTGTTTTTATGAATGGGTCATTGAATCATTGATGATCCATTCAAATCCGCAGATTCGTTCATGAAACACTGCTGTGTGTTGCAGTTGTGCTGTGGCTTTCATGGGAAGTGAATTCATTGCAAAATAGAACAAACAATACTGAGTTTAAAATGTACACCACTTATTATTGTGTTTGTCTAACTTGAAAAAAAATCACATTTGCGCAGATATTTGGGGGGAAAAAATGCATTAATATCAACATTAAAATCAAGAACGTTTTTGTATCGAACGGAGTTTGAGTCTTAAATCGATCTCTATGCACAGTCTGTGTCTATATTTGTTCTTTATGCTAGTAGGTGCTAAATGCACACTTTAACAAAGGTGAGCAGCAGTAATGCAGTGTTTTACCTGTCGTGTGTGTCGCTGACTGTCGTCTCGTTGAGTAAGAAGAGTTCTCGCAGCTCTCCAAGAGAGAAATGTCTTTCCACATCTTGTTCCTCATCCACTACACAACTACTCAAAGCTTTCTTATGAGCCTGTCTCTGTAAGATCTTTTCCTCTATCGTTCCCGTCTAGCAGAGAGGGAAAGAAACAAGCTAATGATCCACTTTTAAATGATGAGCATCTTGTATAAGATACTTTTTGTTAGCCATTTAATTGGGGAAACATCTCTCTCAACTCACCGACAGCAGTCTGTAGATGAAGCAGGTCTTCTTCTGTCCATCTCGCCACACTCTGGCCATCGCCTGCTCGTCATTGGCTGGATTCCAGTCAGGGTCGAACATCACCAGGCGATTTGCACCAATCAGATTCAGCCCACAGCCTCCAGCCTTGCTACTCAGCATGAAGATGAACTCTGGACTCTGGAAGAGAGGAATTCAAGTGCTAAACTATAAATATTAGATGAAAAGCAAACTTATTTCAGTTAGCACACAAGGCAACATTTCTATTTTAAGTTGAAGCACTAAAATGTATAACTGAAAATTTAAATTGACCTAAAACTGAAATAAAAATAAACCTAAATAGTGATTAAATAAAGAAAAGCACAAAATTAAAAATGAATCACACACATATATACACATGAAGAGGTCATCATTTTTTTTAACACTATATTAGTATATAAATAAAACTAAAATAACACTAATAAGACTTCAGATGAAAGGTTGAACACAGTATGACTTACAGAGGGGGTGTTGAATTTCTCCACAACCTTTGCTCTCTTCTTGATGGACATTGTCCCATCCAGTCTAACATAAAGGTATCTATTCATGAAGAAAAAATTATTATTAAACCATCATAAGGCTGAATGGTAATGCAGGTGAAACTCAAATTTTAATATCATGCAAAAGTTAATTTATTTCAGTAATTCCACTTAAAAGGTGAAACTAATATATTATATAGACTCATTACATGCAAAGTGAGATATTTCAAGCCTTTATTTGTTATAATTTTGATGATTATGGCTTACAGCTTATGAAAACCCCAAATTCAAAAGGTTTTTATAAGCTGTAAACCATAATCATCAACATTATAACAAATAAAGGCTTGAAATATCTCACTTTGCATGTAATGAGTCTATATAATATATTAGTTTCACCTTTTAAGTGGAATTACTGAAATAAATGAACTTTTGCACCATATTCGCATTTTTCGAGTCTCACCTGTATTTCGGTTCATGGCTATAATTGTAGATAATGTTGTGTACATCTATAGGGAGGCAGATGGGGAAATACTTCCAGATCAAGGCTACTTGAACTCTACACTGATGTTGGATTTATATTATCTGAAATCCTCACCTTCGGGTTCGACACAGCTTTTCAAAAAGGTCCAAAGTCTGTGTGTAGTTAGAGACCAGAACCACTTTATCACTTGTTGTTGTTCTGGTCATCGCCAGGATATAATCCAGTACCAGCATCTTCCCTGAACACAAGGCAGTCATAGATCAGTCAGACTTTAATAAATCAGGGCCTAAACGCCACACATTATGGGTTTTGGCCAATTTAAAATGTACCCTAGCAAGGCTTGTACCATGTTGTTTTACATTTGATGTTGATTGATTTAATTATATAGGTTTAGATTAATATTTAATATTTTAAATAACAGATTAAATTGATGTTACAAATAAAAGGGATTTGATTTTACATGGTTCAGAAAAATTCAGTAATGAAGGTTAAAAAGAAATGCCACAAATGTTATTTGCTGAGAACTAATATTGTCAACGTATTTAAATGTATTTCTGACACTCGTTAAATATTACCAAAGTTTAGGGTCAGCAAGACTTTTTTGAAGTCTCATGTTTAACAAGGTTGCATTCATTTGATCAAAAACAATAAAAACAGAAATATTCGATTCGAATATATGGTAACACTTTACATAAGGTTCATTAGTAACATTAGTTAATGTACTAATTAACATGAACTAACAATTAGGGCTGTAATCAACCAAAGGAAATCTTGGTCGACTGAAGTCCTGAAATTTCCGACTAAAAATCGACTAAAAATGACGTTAGGAAAAAAAATGTTAAATTAATTAGCTGCGCACTGTGCCTTGTAGCCTTGGTAGCCTTGTTGTCCGCCTAAATGAATTATAAATAAACATAAAAAAAATAGTAGGCTATTTGCAGTATATTAAATCGTTTTTGACCTAATTATTTTGCACTGAAATGAGTCTGACACACGAGTCTGTCGGCTCTGACAGCGTTGCATCACGTGCACCTGCGCAATATCATAGCCTATGATTTCCGAAAATAGTACTGTTGTCAACTAGTGATATCATCACAAGAACTTTTGAGGAATATGCAACAATTTAGACAATTGTTTTTAGCATATGTATTATAATAACTGACAGCTCGCAGAGTGAGGCTGAACACAGGAGCGCAGCTTCGCGGCTGAGACACGAATAGACTATTAACTTAAAGCTTTACTTTTAAACACAAAAGGCACGTCAATTTTAATAAAAAAATAATATTTATTAAACAAACCAGATCAAGAGCAAAAACGAAATAAAGTGCATAACTGAAAATAAAGCATAGGCTCAAAACTAATGCAAACAGTGGCACAGCGCATTAGGCTACAATCATTTTTTCCCGTTTTCTATAAAATAAAATAAATGCTGCCACACTGCCGATGTCTTTGTTGATATGGTAGAGGAGGACTGACTATGAATTAAACGCTCTCACAATTAAATAAATAATATTCAGCAAACCTTCTAGTAGCCTATTTTCTTCAATCTGTCTCTCTTCTCCGGTGGTTGGGCTAATCCAAAAGAAGTGAAAGCAAGGGGGGTGTTCTGAAGACAGACTGTTACCTGTGAAACAGGGGTGCTCTGAAAACACCCGCATTAGCAATTAATGCTTTCCACCTGATGAAACGAACGCGGCAAAACTGATGAAACGAACGCGGGAAAACTGATGAAATGAACGCGTCAAAAAATCGACCAATCAGAATTTTGGTCGAGCCAGAACGTATCGACCAACAATCGACTAATCGACTAGGAGATTACAGCCCTACTAACAATAAGCAATACATTTATTAGTGTATTTGTTAATATTTGTTAATGTTAGTTAATAAAAATACAGCTGTTCATGTTAGTTCACAGTGCATTAACTAATGTTAATGTTATTAAGATTTTAATAAAGTATTAGAAAGTGTTGAAATGAGCATTAACAAAACTTAATATATGCTGTATAATATGATACATGCAGTTCATTATTAGTTCATGCTAACTAATGTAGTTCAGTAATGAACCTTATTGTAAAGTGTTAGTGAATATATTTTAAAACGTAACTTATTCCTGATCAAATTAAAATTTTCAGCATCATTACTCCAGTCTTCAGTGTCATATGATCCATCAGAAATCATTATGATCTGATGATTTAATTCTCAAGAAACATTTCTGATTATTATCAATGTTGTAAACGGTTGTGAGGCTTCACATTTTTGTAGAACATTTTTCAGGATTATGAACTAAAAGAACAGCATTTATTCGAAACTTTTTTGTAACAAAGGCCCTGATCACCAAACGTGTTTTTTGCAGTGAGAGGCGCCTTTTAAAAATAGTTTTATTATGTCAGTGAGCGTTCTGCGCGCTGTTTATGCGCCCCAGGCGCCTTGCGTTTTTTGCAGTAAAAAAAAAAACGCAAGCTCAGAGCGGAAAAAGCACCTGACGTCATCGCGTTTTTTCCACTGTCCAATCGAATGAATGGAGAGGCGGGCCTTCCGTTGTGGTGATGAAAGCTAGTTGCTTTGAACGCCCGGAGAGTGCGATGATGAAGGATAAACTTGTGGGGCTCTCGCGGGTTACCAGGAGCTAACGACTTCACGGACCGTAACTACCACAATGTTAACAGAAAGTAAATAAAGTTAATAAAAGGCTGATTTGACGCATACTTGACTGACAGGACAGCTGTTTCGGTGGTTGCCTAGCAACATAAAAAAAACGCAGCGCACTGCTTGTTCTGTGTGTTCGGGGCAGTGCTGTGCGCCTCGTGTTTTCGAACCTGAAAAACGTGTTTGGTGTGATCTTAGGGCCGTTACATAGTCAACTCATCGGTACGCATACGTATCCGCAAGGCTACGGCCGCCATTATGCGTTGATGCATAGCCAAATGTGTCGTCTTAGTTTTTGATAAGCGACGTGCCGATGCACGCAACACTATGCGTTGTCAGTGGGGGCGACATTGCAAGTATTGTACATAAATTCAAGTATATTATGTTTACAGAAGAAGGTTTGAATACAATGGCGGGCAAAGAGGAAAAATTATGCAAGCTTATACGTATACATCCGCATTTATATGACAGTTCATCGCAATTACACTCCAATAAAATAGCGTTGAAAAATGCCTGAAGAGAGGTTGCAACCGCGATGGGAAAGGCCGTAGATAAGAAGAAAGGCCACTCTTGGCCGTGAAAACGAACTGGAAAAGTGCCCGTGACAAATGTAAAATCAGCAATATGCACTCCTCTTCAGTTGCCATTTCGATCTGAATATCACGTGACCCGACTCTACTAATATCACGACTCTACTACCCCCTGTTGCGTGAGCGGTGTATTGCATTTCACGCATCGCCCGTGACGCTTGTGTCCACTGTTAGACTATGAAAGGGAGCGTGTCGCTCACGTTGCTTGCGTTGACTATGTAACGGCCCTAAGTGTAACTTTTTTTTTTTTAAACAACAACTTTTTGAACGGCAGTGCGAGTCAGAACTGACCTGAGAGCTGTGGTTCTACTGCTTTAGTTGAATACTTTTCTGGGAAGAGGTCCAGTGCTCCATCAAAACCCTCTTCTCCTGCCAGACACTTCTCATAAATCAAGGCAGGATCTAACAGAGAGAACAAACATTTTTTGCATGTAACAATAACTTTGTCTGAAAATAAAAAAAGGGCGATTATGTCAAAGGTAAAGAGCTCCACACTCACGGTTGCAGAGCTTCTTAAGCGAGGTGATGGACGACAGAGAAGACACCGTGATCTTGCCGGTCTGCAGACTCTCTACAGGTTTGGACTGCTTCAGGAATAACTTGTACAGCTCTTTCTGGAGAGGAGTCAGACTGACAAAAACACACAAATATTATTTAATGCTTCCTTTAAGGCAAAATAATCAAAGTTAAACTTACTATTTAAAGGGTTAGTTTATCTTTGGAACACAAATTAAGATATTTTTGATGAAATCTGAGAGCTGTCTCACTCCTCCATAGGCTTCTATGGGGTTGCAACTGGCCGGCCCCGAAATTAGTAAAGACATCATTAAAATAGTCCAAGTGACTACAGCGGCTCAACCATAACTTAAGCGACGAGAATACTTTTTGTGCGCAAAAAAACACGAAAATTATTTATTTAAATTTTTCTTAATTTGTTTTCTTATTTCTACACACACAGAAGAAAATGAATAGTTGAAAAAAGTCGTTATTTTAGTTTTTTTTTGCGCACATAAAGTATTCTCGTCGCTTGATAAACTTAAGGTTGAGCCGCTGTAGTCACTTGGACTATTTTAATGATGTCTTTACTAATTTCGGGGCCGGCCAGTTGCAACCCCTTAGAAGCCTATGGAGGAGTGAGCCAGCTCTCAGATTTAATAAAAAATATCTTAATTTTTGTTCCGAAGATGAACGAAAGTCTTACGGGGTTGGAACATCATGAGGGAGAGTAATTACTGACAGAATTTCCATTTTTGGGTGAACTAACCCTTTAACCCCCTGGGGTCGGCAAACGCGCGGGCGCGTTTTGCTCGTTTTTTTTTACATAGCAGCAAAATAGACCTAAAATACTCAGTCAGTTTTGGTCATACAGCCTTAAGAAATATGAGAAAATAAGCTGTTAAATGTCTACTTTTTTATGTGTCCACTTACAATCGAAATAAAACATTGTGCTTTTGTAAAATAAAGAAAGTAAACAGGGAGTGCTTTATGCCTCTCCGTCTCCGTGAACTTTTTTTCTGAAGCACGTTTCTAAATTTAAACAAATCTCAGCGAATACTATTCACTCAGACATGAGCTATATATCTCTATAATCATTTAAGTGTGTAGTTTTAAATTATCTAATTCAAAACTAAAACAAATATTCTCTGTTTATGTAATCTATATAAAAAGAGCGAGAGATCAGCTGTGCTCATTATCTTTCTGGCACCTCATTACTCCGCTAATGTGACACGCCCATCGAGAGCGCGCGCTATTCAAACGCAGATCTGAAGCAACAACACATGCAAACCAGTCAACGCCCACAACAGCTGGACAACACGCTCGCTGTGAGGAATAATAATATCGTGATAATCCTGGACATTTTACCTCAAACGTGCTGGAGTAGCCGAACAACGGATCCAGCTGCAGATCATCAGTAAGTGCTTTGTTCTAATCGCGATATGAAATGGTGTCTGTAAACCGCAAAAGACTGTTTAAATTTGAATCGCGTTTCTGTGTTTGGATGAATGAACGGCGCATGCTGTTGTTTACTACAGCTCGCGGAGTTTCGCTTTTAGCAAACTATCTATATTGCCTACTGAGATGAGTAAAAATCGACTGAATACGTTGAAATAAAATGTATTTGTATAAGCAACATATTAAACTGCAAATTAACATTTATTCCCTAATATATATTATAAAAGACCATATGTTACAGACGAAATATGAAAGACAAAATTTCGTTTTGGATAGATTATTTATAAAGCTTTTACTGCCACATCAAAACCTAATTTACAAGGTGCAAACAAAATCTTTAAAGGTCAATATAAGCCTTCTCTATAAATTATTTTTGTGTTTTATTAGTGACAAATTTGGGGAGAGGATAGCCTACATAATCCAAAACTTTCTGAAAATACGAATGAGAATTAACTGCACAATTACTAGAAATGTTTACCTTGGATATTATACAATTTGCAAGCATACAGTTTGTGGAAAAATACACTTTTTTCAAGATGTTTCCAACTCTGAACCAATTCTGTAGTAATATATATATATATATATATATATATGTATATATATACCGGTATATATATGTATGTATGTATATATGTATGTATATATGTGTGTGTGTTGTCTTTGCATTTTTTCTTGTAGCCACAGTGACACCTAAGGCTCATTAGTATGCACTGCAGCATTAGCAGGTCTTCTTTGTCTTCAGGTGTGAATGAGGACATTATTCATGACCTTCTTGGATCATTCACGCCCACCTGCATATTGCCTTTCCAAACAAAAAGTGTCTTACAAAATTTAAATCAATCTATTGTTTAATGTGAACGATTAGCCCGGATGATTTTCAGATCATTTTGAAGTAAATACTCTAGCCGACAAGATCCATTAGTCAAAAGTATTGTGGGAATATGTGAAGTTGGTCGTTTGTGGTCTTATATCAGAAAATTTAAGTTTGAGTTTTTTGAATAACCACGCATAAATAATATTCTCTCAAAAATGCAAACATGTACATATATGTTGCTCACATATTATGATAGCCATGTTCGTGCTAAATAGAGTGTAATTACACCTTTGCCATTAATATGTTTATAAGCAACTGAAAAAAATACAAATATCAGGGCATTTCAAAACATCTCAAGGACCCCAAAAACACCTTAGACTCCAGAGGGTTAAGTGCTAATGATGGCATACATGCATGAAGTTACTGATCCCT
Organism: Phoxinus phoxinus; assembly: GCF_949152265.1. NCBI lineage: Eukaryota > Metazoa > Chordata > Actinopteri > Cypriniformes > Leuciscidae > Phoxinus > Phoxinus phoxinus. The sequence continues at coordinate 32,762,036 of NC_136886.1, forward strand.
GTATTAAACACTTGATATTGTTATATACAGCATTCAACATTTGAAGTGGATCAAAACTTTTCAAAGTTACGCATGAATTTTGAACAATACCCATTCTTGTCTTAGGACAACTTTGCTGAACGTTTTTGATCCACTTCAAATGTTGACTACTGCATGTTATTTTGAGCCTTGCTATTACAGAAAGTAGGTAATATGACAATCAACTGATCTCTTACTTGCAGCAGACAACTTGTTCAATCTTCACAGGCAGATACTTGGACAGAATATCTGAGGTTCTTCGAATCAAACACCTTAACAAAACACACACAATGTTTAATTGAAATGATTTGAATGGTGTGATAGAGCGGCCGGGCCGTTTTCTCTCACGCTCACCTGTTTACAATGCCGATGAGTTGCTGGAGTTTCTCCTCTCCGGCAGCTCTGTCTTTATCACTGGCGTCGGCGTCACGACCCTTTAGGATTGGAATCTCAAACCGTTTCTTAAACTCCTGAGCAGTGCCTGAGAGAAGAGACGATTGAAGAAGCACACACATAGAAGAGAGATGGACGATTATTGAAGCACACTAGAGTGCAATTACACACTAGAGTGCAATTAATTGAATTTCGATTTCAGCTCCCAACGATCACCAAAATAGTACAATCGAGTAAAAACTATTATTTTGCTTGTGCAAGAACACTCTTATTTTGTCTTGTGTTCTGAATGACACGTGCACATCCGCTGTCCCGAAGCCATAACCTCTCTCAGCTTGAATGTTTAAACTGAAAAGACTTCAAAAGAAGTGAAAATTATCAATAGTGATGCTCCGATTGATCGGCAAACCCCAATAGCACGGATAAAAAAAGTCGATCATGTGACGTAAATTACTCGCGCAACTTTTTTCCACCTGTATGCGCACAGGCACACAGATGCACACTGCGTTGCAAACACAATGCTAAATCATATTACAAAGTCCAGCAATCAATTTAATTATTACATGGCTTGGTTTAATAATGGGCGATATAAACGATATGCGATATAAACGATACAAAATTGGCCTACGATAGAGATTTTAATTCTATTGCACTATCGCGATAATGCATGTTGATGACAATCTACCCGCGAAATTTAGAGCCACGAGCTGCAACCGGCTGAACCGCATCATATTCGTCGTCATCTTGAGTAAACATGGCTGACAGCGAAACGGAGGAGCTGGTGAAAAAGATCGGTGCAACATCCATTATTTGGACTTTAAGCCGTCCGATGAGCAGCAGCAAACTATGCAGACTATACAGAGAGCGTGGGGCAACAGTTCGGGGTAACACACACGACTAATCTGTTCTACCACCTCAACACGAAACATGTCACTGAATACCAGCGCGTATTCACAAAATAGTGGTGTAAACACAAAATCTCTGTGTGCCCGATTTTAAGATTCGTTGTTGTGTTGCTTTTTAACTGAGAAGACATCAGTTTTTCTTCTCTTTGCATCTTTTGTGTCCTTTAAAAAAATAGCCAAGCTAAAACTACATTTGATTTGGAGTGCCTTCTGCACTGTTCTGCACTTTTTACTGTCTATGGCATGGCACTACTGTAAATAAACTTTTATACTTGAAGCATTTTCTTTAGTTGACGTATAACAGGAGAAACTCGAAAAATTTGAATATCATGCAAAGGTGAAACTAATATATTATATAGACTCATTACATGCAAAGTGAGATATTATAAGGCTTTATTTGTTATAATTTTGATGATTATGGCTTACAGCTTTATGAAAACCTTTTCACAATATTCTAATTTAGAATTTGGTTTTTTTTATTAGCTGCTAGCCATAATATAAACATTAGGGCTACTTAAAGTCTCTGCAGCTAGTGTTCTTGAATTTTATTTATCTGCAACATTATGTTGTATAATTACAGTTTTGCACAATAAATGTTCTCAAAACGACATACACCGTTTCTTTCTTTCGTTAAATTTTTTTTTATATTTAGCAGTTGTTTGGCTTTCCTTAGGGTCTGTGTAACCTGTTCTGAAATGGTTTTATTATAATTTATATATCGTGATATATATCGTTATCGCAAGAGGCTGCAATGTATATCGCAATATGGATTTTAGGCCATATCGCCCATTCCTAGCTTGGTTGAATTCTAATGTAGAATGCGGTCTGTTATTTCTTGATAACAGACCGCTGCTAAGTATAACAGACCGTTGCCATGAAAAACAGAGCGTTGCCATGGACGCAGGATTCTAACCGTAGAGACGGAACGGACTATTTTCTTTAGCGGAAGCAGAGCCCGTCTACGGAGAGCCTGTTCACTCCCTATTAAGTCCTATTGTACCGAATTTTGGTTGTAGTTCCACCAGAGTTCCACTGGGGGCGATCACCCCCGAGTGCAAAATGAATGGGAGTCTATGGGGCTAGACGGCTAAATTTGTCCCTTTCAGCCGGTTGCCGTTGAGAAATCTCAGATTTGATTGTAGGTTTGGCAAGTTCAACATGGGTTATAGGTCGAAAATTGAATGAACGAGTACTTATGTCCTTTCGATTTCTTACAGGTTGAGTTGTTGTTGCCTATAACACGCTAGCATTCTGCTAATGAACGCTGATTGGTCAGTGAAGGACTGGTTACGACCAGAGATACCGCTTGATGGCATCATGGCATCCGAAGCGGGAACAGAATGTATTCTAGCAGAAACTCTTCTAGCACGTGTGTTTACCTGTGTCACCTGTGCTGGCGATGCCTCGAGAGAAAAGAAAGTGCAGAGCGCGAAAGCACCACAGTGACTGAAGGATTGCCGTAAAGCAGTATCTCTGGTCGTACGATGTGTATGACGTCATTGACATTTTGAAAGACTTTTTAAAGCAAATAAGTGACTCTAAAAAATCTAACACCCAGCAATGTGCAATTTCTTTGCATCTCCTTTCGAATACAACATTCAAATTACTAGACAAAAAATTATATCTTGAGAAAAGTGGATTTTGAGGGGTATAGCTCCATAGACCTCCATTCATTCTGCACTCGTCCTGTGAGCGCCCTCATGTGGAATCAGAGTGGAACTGCAACCAGTCAGAAGCCGGAAGTGTAGCGAGAGTGAACCTTCTCCCCTTATTAGACATTCTCTGGCGGAAGCCATATAAATAGTTTTTAAATCAATATTTTGTGACAAATTATTTATTTATTTGGTAGGTAGCCATGTAATAAGCGGGATAATGTATAGCGAGGCGGTTGTTATAGCGAATACAACCCCTTCAGGCTGATTTAAGACCTGATTTCAATACTGACCAAAATAATCGTGATTATGATTTTTTCCATAATCGAGCAGCCCTAAAGCACACACAATAAATATTGATTGAGTAAAGTTCTCCACAGGATCATGTAAAACTGGAGTGATCAAAAGTCTCTTACCAAGGATACCAGAGTTTACGAAGTGCACCAAACTGAAATATTCCAGTAAGTCGTTCTGAATGGGAGTTCCAGATATCAGCACTCTCCTCTGAGCGTTCATAGAGTTCAGCGCCTGGTACGTCTGATTGTCTGAGTTTTTCAGCCTGTGACCCTAAACAAACAACACGGGTACAGTCATACGGGACATACGGAATGGAAACCGCATGATTACACTACGTTTAAAAAGTTTGGGGTCAATACGATTTTTTCAACAAAAAAACAAAACAAAAAAAAGTTTCTATAGTTTATCAGCAGGAAAAAATTCTTCCGAAAGTAATTCCAATGACATTGTTTCTCTGTGCCATATTGTTATAGTTGTGGTGTGAACTCTGCTATTCTTTTACAATGATCTTTAGAACTATATCTTTAGATTTATCACCCTTGGTGTGAAGAGGCTTTTATTCTCATCAAAGCCGCATTTATCTGAACAAAAATACAGTAAAAACTGTCATATTATTATAAAATAAAATAAATGCTGTCTACGTTAATATATTAATCATTCTAATAATAGTCTGACTTGGTTCTCAAGAAACATTATTAATGTTGAAAAGAGTTTATTTATGTGTAAACAATGTATTAATTGTAACAATTAATTTTTAAGTATTTTTCTACAGCATTTATTTGAAATAGAACCTTTTGTAAATCTATTTACTTTCAGTTTTTATCAAATTAAAGCATCTTTGCTGAATCAAAGTATTTTTTTAAACGGTATTCACTTGAAAAATTTTAAAAATATATACATTTCTCTTTCCTTTTAAGGTCTGGAAATAATTTTAAAATTCCCAAATATTTTTAGGCTTTCTACGAATCGGTTTATTATTATGTACTTTTTAAAAAATTATTATTGTACACTTACCTCGTCACAGATAACCAGTCCAACTTTGCCTTTGTGCAGGACTTCAGTGTGGAGCCGGAATGTTTCATAGGATATTATTAAAATTGGAGTTGGCACTCGTATGCCATGCTGGGAGATGAAGTTCTCTGAAACAACACATGCGATGACATGAACATGTAGTGAAGCTGAATAACAGTCATTCAAAACAGAAGATGAAGTATAGTGACCAGCCAATGTGGGCGTTTTAATAGACAAATTACTAAAATTAAACATTTTAAACACACAGACACACTTTATAACAAGAAACAAGCCAAAAAATTTATATTCTAATCAGTATTTTTGTCTCGTTTTCCAGTAAAAATAAATAAAACATGATAAATGTGCATAGTAAATTTAATTTAATGGCAAACAATTTTTTCTTGTTTTAGGTGCAAATTTAACACTATTTAGCTTATGCATAAAATAATAAAACAATGGAGTAAGAGAAACAATGAATTCAAGATATATTCTCAGAAAAGTCTTCTTGATCAGTTTTGCATCTTAAGTGAAATTGTCTTGTCTTAACGCCTATAAATAACGGTTGCAACAAAAGAATGAGAAGAAGAATACCAAGTTTGCGATCTATCTCCTCTTTGGAGCCGCCATCGATAGCGACAGGCTGCACGCGTCCTCCCAGCCATTTGCCCACTTCATTGTACCAGTTTCGCACGAGGCTTGAAGGGGACACTACGATGACCTTGTCGATCTCAGGTTTGAAATCAGGACTCTGTTTGAGTAAAGTCCACATGAGAGTGATGCACTGCAGAGTCTTTCCCAGCCCCATCTCGTCCGCCATAATACAGCCGTACGAGTTTTCAATCCGCCTTCCTGTCACACAGTCCCACAGGAACTTCACACCCTACGGAAGAAAATTATAGGGATTATCTAAAAGGTCAGTCCCAAAAATATGGGATACAGATTTATAGAAGAGAAAGGGTTATAATTAGAGCTTGACATTAACTATTTTGCTCACCAGCCTCTGTGGCTAGTGGTTTCCAAAAGTTACTAGCCACTCAGCATTTTCACTTGCCACAATTTTGACCAATGGTAAGTCGCACTTTTTTTCATAGTTTGGCTGGTCGACTTTTGGCGACTTATAGTCAGGTGCGACTTATATATCAAAATTAATTCAAACTGACTGAGATGAACCAAGAGAAAACATTACCGTCTACAGCCGCGAGAGGGCGCTCTAGTTAGCGGAGTTGTTCAGAAGCGACACAGAGGAAGAACTCAATGTATTCAGTGTTGTGTGATCGGGAGCTTGGTGAACTTGCTTACCGGTAACTTGTTGGACTCGCTGGCTAATGTTAATTTAGCCTATTCAGTCTCCCAGGTATATGTTCTTTATGCTATTGCGTAGCTGAATAACTGTTAATGTGTTACGTTAACATGCCGGACACCTTCAGCCTGTTGTTCTGTGTGCTGTTGTGGAGCTGAATAACTTTCAAGATTTAAATGTCTGTTCTTGGTCTTGTATTTTGTGAAATAAATTTGTAAATAAATGCGATTACATTCAATGATTGTATAAAAGTATTGAGTTCTTTAAAAAAAAAAATATTATTGACTCCAAACTTTTGAACGGTAGTCTATATATAGAATTTAAGAGCCCCAAGTATTTAGCTGGGCTGATTTGTATATTCATTGAACATTCAATACATTCTTATAGTCCAGTGCGACTTATATATGTTTTTTTCCTCTTTATGACGCATTTTTTGACTGATGCGACTTATGTGGTCGAAATAGGTACTGCAGTCGAATTCAAAATATCGGAGATCGTTCTCCCGCCACCTGTTCCTCAGTCTCGACACTCACACGGCTCGCCAGTTTGAGCACACGCATCAGGAACGAGCGCAATGAACAATGAAAATCGGTAAATTGGCAACGTGCAGTATCACAGACAAAACAATAACAAACATACCAGTCTGGAAACGCACATTTCAAAGTAAAAATAACTGGCTGTAAAAGAGTTTTTTTTCAGAGAAACAAGAATGTGAACTTAGCATGTTTCCTAAATACATGCAAACATATTATGGTATTTATATGCGTTAGTAGAGTGAAAAGGTTACATACAGCACCTTTAATGTCAAGCCCTGGTTATAATGATAGTGAAAATATCTGACTGATATTTAAGACCTTTTGAGGTTATTCTATAACAATCCACTAACTGAACTAGGGCTGCAACAACGAATCGATAAAAATCGATTATCAAAATAGTTGGCAACGAATTTCATTATCGATTCGTTGTGTCACGCGACGCGGAGATGTTGTAAAAAAAAAATTAACATTTTTTTTTAGTTGAGTGCAGAGCTATGAGGCACCGGACTGGACAAAAGAGAAGCGCACTTCGCGAGCGACACTGCGCTTGAGACACGTGTGTTTGCGTGCGAGTGTGTCTGCACGCGCAAGAGAGACCGAGTGCATCTGAGAGCACGCGATATAGAGTGTTTGCGCGCGAGTGTGTCTGCGCGCGAGAGATACCGAGTGCATCTGAGAGCGCGCGATAGAGACCGAGTCTATTTGCGCGCAAGAGAAACCGAGTGTGTCCGAGCAGCACTGAATTTTAGAAAAAGTCTAAATGACTCAGAGAAACTTCACTATATGCTCGGAAAGGATGAGCTGCAAAATACACACCATACAAGGTGGTCAATCCATTGTATTTTTTTGTGAGTGTGTGCGAGAATTTGTGCGTCTGTGAGTGTGTGTTCCTCTGTGAGTGTGTGTGCGTCTGTGAGTGTAGTGTGGAGAATAAGTTCTGACGTTAAACAAATCCTGTTAAGTTTTCTGATTTGTATTTTTCTTTATTTTTTCAAAATTATTTATTGTTCTGACAGCTCAGGTCCCTTAAACAAAAATATACATATTTTTGTGCACTTTATTTAAAAAAGAAAGTCCTATATATTTGGCAGATGTAAAGCACATGTGTATGTTTTTTGTGTTAGTCAATTAAAAAAAACTTTATTACTTTAACAGCTCAGGGATGTTCAAGGAGAAACCTGTTTGTGCACTTTCTGAAGATTTTTTTGCACTGTGAATTTGCACTGTCAGTTCTGTTTTTGAATAAAGGGTTGGAAATGAATGCTTTTTTATTTTTATCCGATTAATCGGAAAAATAATCTACAGATTAATCGATTATTAAAATAATCGTTAGTTGCAGCCTTAAACTGAACCCCTATATAGCAAATCATACCTCTCGCTGATGGGGCCGAAGCACTTTAGTGAGCACTGGATCTACAACCACATGCACTGGTAACTTCTCCCTGCAAAACAATCAATCACAAAGTCAATCATGTCATTGGTGAGGAGCTGCCAAATAAGATCTGATAATCAACAGATATGACTGACTTGTCTGCTTTGATGAGCTCATGAGCGCTGATGGCAGGCGGCTCGTACAGAACCAGAGCGCCGTCTTCAAACGGGTCGTGTAGGGCCTTCCTCACACCGGCCCGCTTCAGTCCCAGAGCCCGCAGACCCAACGGGCCTGATCGGAGCAACACACGACCCTCAGAACCGCTACAACTCGCTTATCATCACACTAGTTACTTATTAAGAATATACATAAACAAGCTATGAGTAGAGACTTACCTGTATAATTTTGAATGGGAACTTTAAACGGCTTTGATAAGATCTTGCGGATGAAGTCTTCCTGTAAATTTTTTTTTAAATAATCAGTTAATTATAGCTCATTATCCCCCGGTGTCATATAGACGAGGCTTATTCTAGTCATAGACTAAAGCATGTTTGAGCAGTTTAATCTTAAAATATGTCAGTGCTTTTGTTTTGTCTCAAGATGCACAGCATCTGTATTGCATAATGTGATATAAATAAAGGTGGTTTTAGGGTCTAATGTAACTTTCTGTCAAATCCATCCCAAAAAATATAATGCATCATCCCAAAAATCTGTTAGGATGACATGACTGAAATCTTGATGCGAGGACTAAAAAAGTCATTCCAGCTTAAAATGTAAAATATTTTTTTTATTAATTTGAAAATGACTCACACACTTCCACCCAAAGGATTTTTTTTTTTACTGTTTTGTAAAGGTGTTTTTTGTTAGATTTCCAATGTGTTCCAAACGAGTCTAAGTGAATGTGCCTCTCTGTTGTATTTAATTCTAACTTTAAAAACTCACATGCTCATTGCCATCTGCGCAGACGGGTGTGTTGGTGAGCGGCGTCAGGGGTTTTCTGAAGGGAGAGATTAAGTTTTCTCGACAGTTTCTCTTACTCTGTGAAGCCTGTGGGAGTGACAGCAGACACATCAATTCAAGATGTGTTCAATTGGCATGACAATTGTTACAATGTAGTATTGCCAAAACATTTCTAATGTTTACATTGAATCTAGAGCGCACACACACACACACACACACACACACACACACACACACACACACACACACACACACACACAATTTATAATTCAGTGTGTGTGTCAATCACATCCTCATTCAATCAAGAGCTTTAATGGTGTCCCACTCACGACTTCAGGCTCCCAGTCCTCATCATCTGAATCCGGCCCTTGTTTCCTTTTGGCCATCTGACTGGGTGCTAGACTTCTCCTCTG